>NC_081407.1:739149014-739457764 GCF_030272615.1 Cryptomeria japonica
TTATGTATATAATCTGGTTTGGCCTCTCTACATTAATTCTCTCCATTCTTTAAGCGAGTACCTGGGTCATTAGGAGATACAGTGTTTCTATTCTTGTAGAGATGTAATATAACATTCTCTTTTTCAGTTTATAGGAATTTTTTTTATTAATTTGTTTTATTATATATATGAACTAAATTTTTTGTATCATGTTTAAGCTATAGGCCAGGGGAGAGCAAATTACTCGTGAGGTAAGTAATTTAACATAATTTTATGTGCATTTTTTTCCAAGTATTTTTGTTTTTATTACTGAAGATAAATTTATAATGTCTGATTGATAAATCTCTCTCTTAAAATTAATTTATGCTATGTTGTGAAGCAGGTTTTTAGCACAGCTCAAACATCTTATGTTAGTATGGGTGGTTCTAAACGTAGGTATATAACCTTCTTCAAGATTCATTTGATAGAGTTTCTATTCATAAGTATGACATAGGTTAATGGGTTGTGATATTGATAGCTATGAAGAATATCATTCAAGATCTCATTTGTGAAGGTATGATTACGGTTATATGCACACATGTGTGTGTTTTATAATGTGAAAAGTTGTATTTACTCATAAATAATAGAAGAAAAATGAATTGAGAATGATTTTAGTTTGATTAAAAGAAATCTTAATCTATAAATTTTATAGTTTAATTTTTTATATAAATTGAACAAAACGATAGAAAAAAAATGTTTTTGATTAAGGTAAGTATGGTTTTGAAAGGGTGCATAACCTTTTACATAGAGAAAGATATAGCATGAAGCACAATTAAATAATAAGAAACAACAACGAGACAAAAAAAATAGAAATAAACTTAAAATATCATCAAGATAGCAAAACCAAATCAAAAAATAGAAAACAAAAAAGAAACCAACCCAAATTAGGGTGGATTAAAAAAATGTTCCAAAGCAGTTTATTCTCTCAAAATACTAGGATCCTTTTCTACTACTTTTTTTTCTTGAGACTAGAGGAGTACATAATAACATTAGTATCTCCACATTTAGGCCATAGAGTTTCCGAAGAGACATCCATCTTCAAGCAGTATATAGAGGAGTTCCATTTGTTTTCATGTTTAGTCCTTTTTTCTGTGAGATGTGGGTTTCAGTTTATTGCACCATCCACAAACCTCAAAGTATTGGGGGAGACATCCATCATTAAACATTGTTAAGACCACACTTGGCATATAACTAATACAACCCCAAATTATTATATGTTTTTCTTCAATAAATGATTAGATAGATTAGGGGATTATAAATTAGATAATTGTATGTCAATATTCTTGGTACACCCTAGTAAACATGATGCAAATTGATAGCAAATAATCATTATTATTATTATGGTCTAACTATGCTTGTGGGTGTGTTTTCTATGTGTTGGAAAGTAATGTGGATCATGGGAGAAATACTTATTTCAAATCAATTTCCTCTATGAGAAGTTATAAGCTTATATGTTGTTGATTTAGAAGGAAATACGATTTTATTATTAGATATAGATGTGTTTATGAGATTTTTTATTGTGGGTCCTTAATGAGTGTTTTTGAGTCAATTACCATGTTTTAATTACAAAAATAGATTTCCAGGGTTTATACCCTTGAGGTGAGGGCCTATTGGACATGCAATAAAGGCCCTAGGACTTGATTTCACTCTCCAAAAGTCTTCATTAAGATGAGTGACGAATCTGGAAGATGGATGAGTTGAGTGTACCAACCCCACCCCCCATATCTCATTTATGAGAGAAGACTTGGGGAATGGGGTGTTATAATTGTTGTCCCCTCTTAAATGAGGAAAATACCACATGGAGGAGAGGATGGGAAGGTAACAAGTGTCACCTCTCCATCCAAGTCTTCCAAGTTAAGTTTTCTTATATTGGGTTTGTGAAGGGAGAGTGGGGTGTTACCCACTTCTCCATCTTGGAGAAATTTTGTAGGATTTTGAGAAATGAGGAGAGGTTTTGGATAAGGAAGGAACCCTTTCATGTAGAGATAGAGGGGAATGATGCATAGATTTGGAGAGATAAGTCCTCTCTACTCCCTCTAACCTTCTTGTTTATGTGTTGTAAGATTGGGATAGGTTTAAAAGGTTCATCTCTAATTTGACATAAATAAAATCTAAAATGGGATGTTGAGTGACTGGTATATTTAGATTTCTGTGAATCTTATAGTGGTCATTTGGATACTAGTTTATCTTTGGTCATTATGTAGTATAAGATAAGATTGCATGAATTTGACATGGTTCTATAATAGTTTTCTTGCACTTATGGGTAGGGCTAGAGTGCACAAGGCTCCATGAAGCCATTATGGTAGGGTGAAGAGCAAGCTTTGTTTTGTATTTTTTTTCATTGGCATAACTATAATAAGAATCATATGATTGATTTGAGATATAAGTTTAAAAAATATCCTATTACATGTTTTGATGAAAAGTTACATTTTGTGAAAGAAGATCAATCTTATCTCCATTTGCACATTATCATTTGGTTCATTTAGTTTAAGGTATCATGTAGATCTCTAAATTGAGGCATAATTAATGTATGCAATGATAGCTTATTATTATTCATTTGAAGGAAAGTATAAGAGTAACATATCCCTAATAACATGTTTTATTTGACAGAAAAGTTAGAAAACAAATAGAGTTGATAGCTTGAGATTGTATGAATAAATTATGCAAGTATTCATTTCCCTTGAAGGTGGATGTAAAAAGATTATTCCAATGGAGCTGCCCCTCTTGGAAACTCTTTTTTGTTACCAATTGAAATCTATATCTTAGTTCATTGTAACTCTTTTCATTGTTGGAGTTAAGGTTGCACCATATCTATAATTATAATCAATGTAACTAAGAGCTTGATTTTATATAGGAAAATAAACTAATTAGCCTTCTTGTAAAATTAAATTATATATATATATATATATATATATATAATCCTTATATTTGTTTAGCATATAAAATAATGAAAATAAACCTTTGCATATAATTCTTCATCCTCTTCTTACATCTCAAATTAGTAAGAGAAGCATTGAAAACACACTTTTTAAGCTAATAGTAAGTTTCTAAATCTACCTATACTAATACACTATTTTAATAAAAAAAAATAGACACATGTATATTATACCTGCAAGAATGACTTGATTATATGCAATCATGTCATTATATTTTATTCACACAACTAACATTTTTGCAGATAAATAAGGTTTCCTTATACTTGAGATGTATTGCACTCAAACTAAAGGGAAAAAAAGATTTGACTATTTATGGTTATTTGTGTAATTTGTAGGTAGATTTGGGTGAATAGATTATTTAGTCGATTCAGAAAATAAAGAAAAGTATGAAAGAAATTAGTTAGTTAAGGCCAATGGAAATTTGTACACACACCTATACTAGTGAACACATATGTATGAATCAAAGCTGGTTACTCATAGGATTGATAAAAGAAATCTAATCTGTTGGAAAATGTGATGTCTTTGTGAGTGAGACCATACAACCACACTCCTGGCCAAACTTTCTACGCCTCAGTCAAGTGCTTGTCAAAAGGGCAAACACCATACATTATTACACATGTATTCTCATCCATTTCAGAGTCACACATGCCTAATTATCACTCTGTTGCAGAGTCATTGCTTTGTGGAAGCCACGAGACCATGTTGAAGTTGTGCACCAATTTCATAACATTGCCACCACTGCTATGAATGTTCAACAGAAAAATAAATAAGTCAAACATTCTAGGTAAGGCACCAATGAGAAGAAGAGAATTTTAATAACTTGGTAGAAATCTTAAAAAGAAATGTCACTGACAAAGAATTTCACAAACAAAAAGATTAAGGATGTGTTGTCTACTCTTGCATAAAATGGAAGCTGAAATCAAGCTTAAAGCTTGCGTAGGCCACTACTGGTATAGAATAGCATATGGTATAATTCTATGCCTCTCTTCCTTATTATTGTGATCTGAGTTAGGTAATCCCATTCAACTTCTAAACCAATTCCAAGTGACTTGCTATTATCTACGACCCCTTTTAGTTTGAAATGAAGAATTGGAGTACGATGAAATGATGGACCGTATTGGTCATGAGACTACTCGTTGGGTCATAGTTACCCATGAATAATATTAAATAGATATGGACTGTCATAGTAAACTCTGTCAACTTGTGTATTGGATGGTGGTAATTAATGGGGATGTGATCCATCACACCTTAGCCAGCCTTGCACATGCACTTCTCTACATGACACACATTTTATACTATTAAAACGACTCTGTACCAACTTATTTTAATAATATCTATCCACGACACCCCTTTCTTCCTTGTGCCAAAATGAACTAATATAGACTGCAACCTATGTAAGAGATGCAGGCTGTTCTTGCAAAATTGTAATAAATAGACATGGAGTGGAGTCCTTCTACCTTTTAAAAAAAAAATACATTGACCCCTATGCTAGTCTAAATCAATACAAAAGACAATGTTATTAAACAACATAGCTTTCAAGTAAGGAGGTCGATGTGTTTTGTAGAGGTATGACCCGACCTTCCCCTGCATGTCCATCATTTATGTCTAAGAGAAGTAGGGCAAAATTTAATATTGGACTGGTAAAGCAGTAAAATATGTATTAAAAAAAAATTACAAATATATTTACACAACAAGTTGTATTATTGCAAAATTCTTTTCTTGCACTTCTTATGATTTCCTTATTAATTATTGCTTATTTATCACTTGCTTGAGGACTATTCTCAAAGTCCATAATCATACAAAAACTATTAATGGAAGTATACACTGTACCACCATACTAGCTATTTATCTCATTGATTAAATTTTGTACTACAGTATTAATAAATGCAATGACTTCTAGAATGAGAGCTCATTTAACTATTTTATTTTCACATCTTCCCGCACTCCGTTATAGTAAATAACTAAATGAATGTTTGATAGAAAACAAATAATAACAAGAGACACAATGCATCAAGTTCCTGCCAATAGTATGGTTAGTTTCAAGTAGATAAAAGTAGAGACGAAGATGTAATTAGAAATGAACTAGTAAAGAATTAATGACCATTATATATGCTCCTCAATTTGTTGTACTCGTGTTTGAAATGGGCTAGTTTTGAGATAAATTATTTGAGAACTTAATAAGAAAATATTTGTTCTTTCGTCAAGTCCCCATGTGGACTAATTTAATGACAATGAACAAATACATAAGATAATGTGCAAACATGTAGTATGTCTAGGATGATGATGCTCTTGTACGAATCTCCTAGATGATCCTAGATGACTCCTTTATTGTTTCTAAATGAATAATGAATGTCCTAAAATACAACAAAAAAGTATAAAATCCACATAAAATATAAACAAATTAGTTCACAAAACTTAGTACGAAAAGGATGGCAAGGTTCCATTTGAGTTTTGAGTTTCACAAGTTTATGGTGTAGATTCACATGAGCTAACATAACATACACATGTGAAATTAAATGAAAGTGACGAATAAGATATTGAAATATCATAATTAATTTTTTAAAAGTGATTAGTAATAACAATATTAAAAAATAATATATCAAATAATTTTTTATATAAAAAAATACTACTTATAAACTTGTTATGGAATGAAAGACACTTTAATTAAAATAATCTAAAACATAAAAATACAAAATACCATTGTAGACGTATAAAAATGACCATATTCCTAAATGAATATTTTATGTTCATTTCTCTATTTGATTAAATCCAATTTAATTAAATTATCCACCTTCCTCTATTTAATTAAGTAAATTACTCAATTTATTTAAATTAAATTCACTATACCCATTAAATGAATAAATCATTTTAGTCAATTAAATCCCCTATGATCCACTTTTAATTAAATTCAAATTTAATTAAATAGTTATCCTAAATTGAATAAATCTAATTTATTTAATTTCCTCAAATTGCAACCAAATTGAATTAAATTACTTTATTTCAATTAAATCCTATTATCCCTCCATCCACTTGCAAAATCCCAAACCCCTTTCTAATCCCTTCTAGACTCTTCTAATCGCTTCTAATTAGCCTAACCCCTCCTCTAAACTTTGTCACATCCCTAAGCAAAGGGAAGCCACTTCTCAAACCCTCAAAGTCTTTGATAACCATCAAAGGTTTTCAACCTTCAACCACTTAAAACCTCAAAGTCTTTGATAGCCATTAAAGGCTTTCAACCTTCAACCACTTAATCCCCAAAGTCTCCAATAACCATTAATGGTTAACTCAAACCCTCCTACATGGTTAAAACATTTTTTTTGACTCAACCTTCACCCAACCCAAGGGTCTCATTAGGCCTTTAATGCTTTGACCATGATTATCTCTTAATCATTTGCACAAAGGTTTATCCTTGGATTAAATCTTAATCTAGTGGGTAAGCCTAACTTAGACTTGACCCTTACCCTCTAGATAACCATGAGGGCTTCTCAGGCCTTTAATGCCTCCAACCCCTTCTCTCAACCCAATCCTATGTTGACACTTGTCACCATTTCATTAGGTGCCAATTGTGCACATGGATCCCCAACTTTCAAACTCAACCCTTGATTAAACCATTCAATCTTGACCATCCATTGCCCTATTCTTGCTATAAATAGAGCTCTCATTCCTCCAAAAAACATCCATCCTTCAAATTTGTAGCATCACACTTATGCTCAAATACATTCAAGCTTTCTCATTTCATATATGCTCATCATTTAGCCTCTCTTTAAATCAGGAAGTAGACTAAATATGCATATTTAGAATAATTTCTTTATCATTTTAGCTCAATCATAGACTAAATATATCATGTTAGGATAGTATTCATACTAATCTCGTCATCTTATCATCTAGTTTATTGCATTTCTAGAATCATACATAGCTTACAACACATTTCATACTAAAAACTATCAAAGCATCCCTCGTTCTTGCATTTGCCATCCCTAAACCATTTTGCTCAGTGATCTGAGAGCAAAAACATTGGTTTGAGGGACATTGTGAGATAGAGAACCATGGGACCCTCCTTGGGAAGCTGAGTAATACGTTATTACTCCATAGCTTGCACCAAGAAGTCCTATGTGTGTGTGTGGACTAGTATTTCATAATTTTCACATATTGAGTTTTATCAGCCCACTTTTCCCGCATACAACCATTTTCACCATTATAATTTTATATTAAATATTTTGTCTACAACTTATTCACTGTAAAAATTGGTTAATATTTTTATGTCCATAAATGATCAAATAACAAAATCTATCTATCTAGCATATAAATATCTATTTACCCTTAATAATTAATTAAATGAAATTAAAAATTATGTTAAATTAAATTTTTTAATTAATTGATAATTAAAGTCAAATGAGCATCTATAGATACCTAGTCAATTATGCTACAACATAAGCCAACCTAATATACCTAGATAATGGACTAAGATCTTAACAAATGAATGCTTTTAATTTGGGGGGTGCGGTGCAAGGGTGTATGCATTTGACATTACAAGATGAAAATATTTGACGTGGATTTATTTATTTAATACCTACTTTGTTTATAGGTGTCCTAGAACATTGGACAACAGAAGTGGAGGAATGGTATTTATATTTATTTTACGAAAATGCATTTTAAAGGGAAAACCCATCACACATTGTGCAAATATCTAGGTTAGTTGAATAGTTAATTTAATCATATGGAAGATGCATTTCAAACAAAGGAGTCACATATGTATTAAACAGGTTTTCGCGCTTCAAATAAATTGTGACGCTACAATTATTTTGCTGTCCCCACACTGTTAAATTCGAGTATACAAAAATGTTTATATTTTAAATAGAAAATTGATTTTTATAGCTATTCTATCCAGTAAAAAATAGAGAATTATTATTTTTAAAAAAAATTATTAAATAATTTTTTTAAGTGCAGATTATAGAATTGTTGTTTAGATTTTTAATTCTGTATTTTGATTGGTTAAATTAATTAAAAAATGAATTGAATGGATGCATTGGTATATTGCATCAGCTTACAAAAGGGTTTTCTCGATAAGTAGTGCACTACATCTGAAGAGCGTGCACAATTGTTGCAAGATCGAGATCATAAGGGGAATAGTTTTGTTCATAAGATTTTAGTTTCCTAGACTCATAAGCAATTATTCATCTTTCTTGCATAAGAACTTCACCTAAGCCTTTCCTTGAAACATTGGTAACTAGTACAAAATGACCCTTTGGTTATGGTACTTTCAACTCCTTTAGGTCATCAAAATCATTTTGACACTTTTTGGTCCATTCAAATCTATTTACTTTTCTCTTGAGAGAGGTGATGGGTTTGGCTATCCTAGAGAATTTCATCACGAAATTTTTGTAATAATCTACCAATCCCATAAATCTTCACACTTCTTGAACATTCCTAGGGGTCAACCATTCAACTATAGCCTTGATCTTGGTAGGGTCCACCACTATTCCCTCTATAGAAATGATATCTAGCCTAGATATTGAACCTTCTTCTAGAAGAAGGTAAACTTAGATAATTTTCCATCAAGCTTGTAGTCTTGCAAATGTTGAAGGACTATCTAAAGATGCTAGTCATGTTCTTCCTCATTGTTGGAGTAAATAAGGATATTCTCTACGAATACTAGGATGAACTTGTCTAAACAATCCCTAAAAATACTATTCATTAGGTCCATCAATGTCTCTAGGGCATTGGTAAGACCGAATGGTAACACTATAAACTCATGGTGTCCATATCTAGTCCTAAAAGTTGTCTTGTGAACATCATCATCCTTAAGTCTTAATTGATGATAGCCTAACTACAAATCAATCTTAGAAATAGTGCAACTCCGCGCATCTAATCAAATAGATCATCTCTACGCGGCAAGGGGTACTTGTTTGTTGCCATATCCTTATTGAGCATACAACATTATATACACAACTGTAAGGTACCATCCTTCTTTTCCAAAAAACTCATGGGCACTCTCCATGGTAATACACCTAGTCTTAACAACCCTTTGGTTAACAATTCCTAAACTTGTGCCTTTAACTCCATTAACTCTGTCATAGTCATGTGGTATGGAGCTTTAGACATTGGTTTTTCTCTTGGAACTAGGTCAATTGAGAAATCAAACACCCTTTTAAGAGGTAACCCTAGTAGCTCTTTAGTGAAAACATCTTGGTAATCCCAAATATAAGGATATGTTTTTGCAAAGGTTTGCATCACTTTTTTCTGTCTAACAATTAGCTAGAAAGGCCAATTCTCCCTATCTCACAAATTAAGCCTATTTCAATTGCTAATTACTTTCCTATTTAATGCCACATCCAGGAGGAACAATTAGCTCCAAAATGTCAATTCCATTTTGAGAGGATGTGGGTTATGATCCAAGATTTGTTTGGTTTGATGAAATAGTGGTGGGAGGAGCCCATCAACATTAGCTGAACCAAAATATTCTTTTTCTACACAAAAAATTATCTTAGAGAATTTGAAAAGATGGAAAAAAGAAGTGTCTGGAAATATTTTTAATGAAAAGCATAGGATCAAGGAATAACAGGAGGCTCTTAGTGATAAGGTGGTTTGAGATGACATGATGCAACTTGAATACATGAAAGAAAAGAAGCTCATGGTGGAATACAACGATGTCTTGGTGTGGGAAGAATGATACTTGTGGTCTATGTCCTAGGAAGTATGGTTGGTAGATGGAGACCAAACCACAAAAGTTTTCCACAACTTTCAAGATAATGGGAAACTAAAACATGACCTCACATATCCTTTAAGTAGATGACAATAGTACATCATTGACATTTTCAACATTTAGGAGGTTAGAGTTGCTTTCTTTGAGGATCTACTTGGTGGAAACAATGCCTTAGAAAATTTTCACAATGGCTTCTTGGAAAAAATTCCTCACTTGGTATCTAATGAGGATAACACCTTTGCGATAGCCCCTATTACCTTGGGTAAGGTTAAGACTACTACATTTCAATTGCATCTTGATAGTGTCAAATCCAAATTGTTTTCCTACCTTGATATTTCAACCCTATTGAGACTTTATGGGGTAGAACATCTGGGCGTTGCTAAGGGAATCTAGAAAAAAGATGAACCTCCTTAAGGAATTAAACATCATGAATATTGCTCTCATCCAAAAAAATGTAAATTGTTCCTCCATAGATTTTAGGCCAATCTATCTCTAGATAACACTATCTATAAAATCATATTCAAATTCATGGCAAATAAATTGAAGGTGGTACTTCCTAAACTCATTTCCTAGGAGAAAAGTGGCTTTGTACCTGAAAAAAATATTGTAGATGGCATCATCGCCACTCATGAACTCTCACATTTAATCAAAAAACATAAACTAAAGGGAATGATTCTTAAGCTAGATATTAGTAATGTTGGAAAGAGACACTGCATAGGTGGTGCAGGAGAACCCTTTCAAGATCTCCCTCCTTCTTGTTTTGTTGGTGTTATGCTTCTTATGAAGCCATTGTACATGAATAAGAGCCATGAGCTCATGTGTGTTAGACTAGGTCCTAGTTGTAGGTCCTTAATGTTCGTTGTGATTTCTTGTGTAGGAGAGGTTGAGTGTGCCTGGAGTGTGTGTTAGGCCTTATTGGCATGTTGATGTCCTTAGGATAGCCCAAAATAGGCTTAGGAGTCATGAAAAGCAACAATGGCAAGGTTGCTCAAAAGATGCAAAAGTTGCATGACAACTTTTAAAAGTTGTCAAGCAACTTTTCCACCCAAAATGGTCTTAGACGCTTGTTGTGTGTGGAGAGCCCTAATTTTGGCACACTGACCGAGGAAAAGGTAGTATAAGTACTTGAAAACCCTAAATCAGTGGGTTGGATGTCAGACATTGTACGACCCTAGCAAAAAGATCAGATCGAGATTGTGAAACTGTTACCAATCAGTTTGAATGAAGAAAATAGGCCACTTAATGGATTGAGAAATGTCTAAATCTGTGTAGAATTTTTCTCATGGTGTAAATACTTTCATTTCAAGCAATTATTTTAGGTTTTTATTTGCAGATTGAGTGTGTTTCTAAATAGTCTATAAATTGTCTTCTTATTGTCCAGTTTTGGACAGGATTGTGTAAATGGCTGCATAACTCCATTCCCCATTGTGGAACCACCATGAAACCATGGGGAATGAGAGTGCAGACCTTGTACCATACTGCTAAACAAGCACAACCCTTGAAAATGCAGGAAGGCCAAGCAAAGACCCACTCCTAGGTGAGCCTGGACAGTGCCTGGTTAGGAGAGGTTAGATTGCAGAGGTCTTGGAGAGCAAGGTTGGACAGAGGAGAGAACACCCTTTGGATGAGGTGTAGAGGAGTGTTTGAAGCATCATTGGTGTGAAGGAGGAGCCTCCACAAATCCAAACAAGGTGGCTAAAACATAAAACACTCACTGTGACCCAGGCAAACCATAAAACCCTCACAAAACCCTTAAAAACCCCAAAATTCGCCCTAGGCACTGTACGGCCACTTGGAGGCCCAAAACCTAGAAAATCCTTGAGCCCTTGCCAATTGAATGGTAGTCCATTTTGGGAGTTTGGGTTGTGTATGCATTGTTTGTGCAAGAAATCCCTAAAGGACCGGGTAGGAGGCCTAATTGGTCCTAACCGTTGTAGCCCTCTTTTGTAAGAAAAAACACAAAACAGTGAAATCGGTGGAAAGGAAGAAGGTAGAAATTTCTTGGGGGCACATGGAGGGATGAAAAACATGGTTTAGGACCTAATTAAAACTTGCTAAGACCTTAGAAAGTGTGGAGCAAGCCTAGCCCTTATTAGCCATAGTAAGGGGTTTTGAGTCTCATGAGTAGGTGAGACCTTAGGAGCAGCATAGGCAACTCATTGGTGGGTGGATTGGGCAAGGTCAGGGGATTCCTCAAGCAAAGGGAAGTCCTAGAGACCCTAGGGTGTGGAGAGACCACCAGGTGATCCCAGGGAAGGATCCAGGAGCATAGACTAGGCTAGTCTATTCCAAACCCCATCCCATCAGATTGGTATCAGAGCAAGTAAAAGACTTGTTGGACTGTGTATGTCTCTATATACTGGTGAATTAGTAGGGGAGAGCAGAATGGTTACTAATGCAGAGATGGCTAGAGAAGTAGAAGAGAAGAAGGAGAAGAGCAGACTCCTTGAAGCAACTGTGAGTGAGATGAGGGATAAACTGCAGGAAGTGGTGGATCAGAGGACACATGAACCTTGGGATGAAGACACCAAGGGTAAAGGCAAGAGAACCATTGACATAGATGACATTATACCTGGACCAGATCCCTTGTTTAATGAAGAGCCATTTGTGAAGGCTATCAAGGCTTTGAACACCAAAGCTTTTGAAGGATTGCCACTTTTTAGTGGAAGGATGGACATTGACACTGTTATGGAAATGATTGAGGGCATAGAAAACCACTTTGAGTGTGAAGGAGTGACAGAGGCTCAGAAGGTTAAAGTTGCCAAGTCAAGATTAAGGGGAGCAACTTTGACATGGTGGAAGTACCTGCAAGAAGAAAGAGTTAGCATGGGGAAGCTACCTATTGCAAATTGGAAGGCCATGGTGATCAAGATCAAGGATAACTACTTACCAGAGGATTATGAAGTCCAAATTCATAAGAAGAGATAGGGTTTGAAGCAAAAAGATCTTGATGTAACCTCCTACACCAAAGAATTTCAAAAGTTATTTCTTAGATCTAAAGTTTAAGAAGATGAATCTATTAAGGTGGCTAGGTATCTAAGCGGCCTAAAGTGGAACATTCAGGAGGAGATAAGCCTATGTACTCCTACTACTATCCAGAAATGTCACTAGCTTGCTACCAAGGTAGAAGAGAGGAACAAAAGGAAAGGAGACTCCAATAACAGGGGTAGAGGCAGAGGTAGAGATCAAGTGAATCATCGAGGTGGTTATCAAAGCAAGTCAAATGAGTAGAGGAGCCAAGGAGAAGCCAAGCTAACTGAGCATGGTAGTGAAACCAATCTCAGAGGAGGACATACTAGAGGAAAAGGTGCACAAGGTGGTCCAAGTAGAGGTAGAGGTACCGGCAAAGGTAACTCCTACTTTGCAACTATGAAGTGTTACAATTGTGGACAATTGGGACACCCGACATATAGATGCCCTAACAAGCCTACATCATCAAACAGTGGAAAGAGGGTTGCTTATGCACAAGAGGACTCATCAAGTAGCAAGACACCGGATGTGGACCAGATTGAATCAGAAGTTGGTGAGAACCTGATGTTCAACAGGATTTTGATCAGACAGTGGGTCAAGGAGGAACCCAAATATAGGAGAGCATTGTTTAAGGTGAGATGCAAAGTTCTTGGTAAAGTGTGCAAGGTGATAATTGATACAAGCTCAACTGACAACATCATCTCAGAAGAGGCAGTTAGGAAGTTGAAACTCACAAGAATACCCCACACCAATCCCTACAAGGTGACTTGGTTGAACAAAGGAGAGAGTGTGCTAGTCAATGAGCAGACTTGGGTAGAGTTTTCTATTGGAGGATACAAGGATAAGATCCTTTGTGATGTGTTACCTATGGATGCATGTCACTTATTGCTAGGAAGACCCTGGCAATTTGATAGGAAGGTGATTTATGATGGAGAGGAGAACTCCATTTCCTTTAAGAAGGACAACAAGACTTTCAAGATTCAGTCTTTGATAGAGGATGAAGAGGGCACTTCAAAAATACCTAGTGTTTTGATGGCTACTGGTAAAGAGTTCTTAAATTTGCTACATGAGGAGGAGATAGTGAAGTGTGCCATCTTTGTGAAACCAAAGGAGGAAGAAGACAAGTTGCAAGTAGAAGTACCCTAGGAGGTGAAGCAAATGTTGCAAGAGTATAAGGATATAGTGAGTGATGGAACACCTACAACACTCCCACCTAGAAGGCCTATAAGTCATCAAATAGACTTTGTTCCTGGTGCATCCTTACCTAACAAGGCTTCATATAAGCTCACACCTGATCAAAATAAGGAAGTAGCAAGGCAAGTGCAGGAGTTATGGGAACAAGGACTGATTAAGAAGAGCATCAACCCATGTGCAGTCCTAGTAGTGCTAGCATCAAAAAAAGGAGGTAAGTGGAGACTTTGCACTGACTCAAGAGAAATCAATAGGATTACCATAAGGTATAGGTTTCCTATTCCTAGAATAGAGGATTTAATGGATTGTTTAGGAGGGGCTATGTATTTTACCAAGGTAGACCTTAAGAGTGGTTATCACCAGATTAGAATCAAGGAGGGTGATGAGTGGAAGATTGCTTTTAAAACCACAGAAGGTTTGTATGAATGGCTTGTGATGCCATTTGGGCTTACTAATGCTCCAAGCACCTTCATGAGGTTGATGAATGAGGTGTTGAAAGACTTCATAGGCAGATTTGTAGTAGTGTACCTAGATGATATTCTCATCTATAGCAAAACCAAGGAAGAACACCTTGAGCATTTGAGGTTAGTTTTAGAGAGGTTGCATGAGGAGAAGTTATCCATCAACCTAGAGAAGTGTGACTTCTTGAAGCAAGAGCTGGTTTACTTAGGATTTGTGGTGTCTAAAGGAACCTTGAAGATGGATCCAAGCAAAGTGGAGGCAATATTGAATTGGCCTGCACCTAAAACAGGGACTGAAGTAAGAAGTTTCCATGGATTAGCTCAATTCTATAGGAAATTTGTGAGGAATTTCAGTGGTATATGTGCACTAGTCCTTGACACCATTAAAGGAGGTCTTAAAACCAAGTTTAAATGGACTGAGTAGGTTGACCAAGCATTTCAATTGTTGAAGCAATAAGTAGCCACAAAACCTATCCTTCTCCTACCTACGTTTGATAAGCTATTCACTTTGGAGTGTGATGCAAGTGGAATTGCAGTAGGTGGTGTGTTGAGTCAAGAGGGAAGACTTGTGGCATTTTTTAGTGAGAAGCTTAATGAAGCGAAGAAGAAGTACTCAGCCTATGACCTAGAGTTATATGCATTGGTGTAGTCTCTAAAGAAATGGAGGCTTTACCTACTCCCAAAAGAATCTGTGGTGTTCATGGACAAATAGGCATTGAGTTACATTAATACTCAAGAGAAGCTTAGCAATAGACATCTAAAATGGATGGAATATCTCCAATCCTTCACCTTCACCATTAAGCATAAGAAGGGGCAACTTAACAGGGTGGCAGATGCATTGAGCAGGAAGTTGCTGACAGTTCAAGAACTACAGTTGCAGAGCATAGGAATAGAAGGTTTCAAAGACCTCTATGAAGGAGATGAAGACTTCTCAACAGCTTACAAGGTTTGCAAAGAGTTTGAGAACCATTTCCATGGTGAGTATGCAGATTACACTCTCCAAAATGTTCTCTTGTTCAAGGGTAATCAGTTGTGTGTACCAAGAGGATCCATGAGGGAGAACCTCATCCAAGAAAAACATAATGGCAGTTTGAGTGGACACTTTGGAGTCAACAAAACCTTGGATTTAGTACAGAGGTACTATCATTGGCCAAAGTTGCCAAGAGATGTAAAGAGGTATGTAGAGCAATGTGGAGTGTGTCAAAGAGCAAAAGGTGGATCAAGCAATGCTGGTCTTTATCAACCATTACCGGTCCCTAACAGACCTTGGGAATGTATAACAATGGACTTTGTAGTAGGACTTCCCAAGACAAAGATAGGTATGGACAACATCTATGTGGTAGTAGATAGATTTTCCAAGATGAGCCATTTTATCCCATGCAAGACTACACATGATGCAAGCTATGTTGCACATCTCTTCTTCAAAGAGATTGTTAGGATTCATGGACTCCCTTTAAGCATTGTTTCAGACAGGGATAGCAAGTTCATGGGCCATTTTTGGAAAACATTATGGAGGAGACTAGGAACTAACTTGTCATTTAGCTCAGCTTACCATCCACAAACAGATGGTCAAACTGAAGTCATCAATAGGGTGTTAGGTAACTTGTTGAGGTGTTTAACTAAGGAGTATGGCCAAACATGGAACCTAATCATTCCTCAAGCAGAATATGCATATAATGACAGTGTGAATAGAACCACTGGTAGAAGTCCTTCTGAGGTTGTCTATGGCAGACATCCAAGAGGAGTATGTGAGTTGAGAGACCTTGGTAGTTTGGAAATGAAGAGTGGACAAGCAGAAGACTTCACTCAAACCATCAAGGAAGTTCAAGAACAGGTTAAGAAGGCGATCCTTGAATCCACTCAAAAACTAAAAGCCAAAGTGGATGAGAAAAGGAGGGAAGTTCAGTTCAAGGTGGGTGACTATGTGATGGTCCATTTGAGCAAAGCTAGGATGCAAGGAGGCAAGCCTACCAAACGGCAGATGAGAAGGGTAGGACCTTGTAGAATCCTGTCACAATATGGTAAGAATGCCTACAAAGTTGACCTGCCTCCAGATTTAGCTATATCACCAGTCTTTAATGTAGCTGGCCTGATCATGTACAAGGGTGAGATAGTAGGGCAGACTAAGAACCAAGCCAAGGTACTGCAGGACCTTGATGTTAATGTCTTACCACAGGTGAAGAAGCTAATAGCAGAGGAGATCCTGGAATCAAGAGTGAAGAAGTCCACCAAACATGAGGTCTACATGGAACACTTAGTGAAATGGGCAGATCAACTAGTATCTGAAGCTACATGGGTGGAGGAGAGTAGGTTCAAGACACTTGGAATAGACCCGACTCTCATCTCTTCTTCTTTTTCTTAGTTGTGTGCAGAGGGGGAGTATGGCATAGGAGCACCCTTTCAAGCTCTCCCTCCTTCTTGTTTTGTTGGTGTTATGCTTCTCATGAAGCCATTGTACATGAATAAGAGCCATGAGCTCATGTGTGTTAGACTAGGTCCTAGTTGTAGGTCCTTAGTGTTTGTTGTGATTTCTTGTGCAGGAGAGGTTGAGTGTGCCTGGAGTGTGTGTTAGGCCTTATTGGCATGTTGATTTCCTTAGGATAGCCCAAAATAGGCTTAGGAGTCATGAAAAGCAACAATGGCAAAGTTGCTCAAAAGATGCAAAAGTTGCATGACAACTTTTAAAAGTTGTCAAGCAACTTTTCCACCCAAAATGGTCTTAGACCCTTGTTGTGCATGAAGAGCCCTAATTTTGGCACACTGATCGAGGAAAAGGTAGTATAAGTACTTGCAAACCATAAATCAGTGGGTTGGATGTTAGACATTGTACGACCCTAGCAAAAAGATCAGACTGAGACTGTGAAACTGTTACCAGTCAGTTTGAATGAAGAAAACATGCCAGTTAATGGATTGAGAAACATCTAAATCTGTTTGGAATGTTTGTCATGGTGTAAATACTTTCATTTCAAGCAATTAGTTTAGGTTTTTATTTGCAGATTGAGTGTGTTTGTAAATAGTTTGTAAATTATCTTCTTACTGTCTAGTTTTGGACAGGATTGTGTAAATGGCTGCATAACTCCATTCCCCATTGTGGAACCACCATGAAACCATGGGGAATGAGAGTACAGACCTTGTACCATATTGCTAAACAATCAGGGCCCTTGAAAATGTAGGAAGGACAAGCAAAGACCCACTCCTAGGTGAGCCTGGATAGTGCCCGATTAGGAGAGGTTAGATTGCAGAGGTCTTGGAGAGCAAGGTTGGATAGAGGAGAGTACACCCTTTGGATGAGGTGTAGAGGAGTGTTTGAAGCATCATTGGTGTGAAGGAGGAGCCTCCACCAATCCAAACAAGGTGGCTAAAACATAAAACGCTCACTGTAACCCAGGCAGACCATAAAACCCTCACAAAACCCTTAAAAACCCCAAAATTCTCCCTAGGCACTGTACGGCCACTTGGAGGCCCAAAACCTAGAAAATCCTTGAGCCCTTGCCAATTGAATGGTAGTCCATTTTGGGAGTTTAGGTTGTGTATGCATCGTTTGTGCAAGAAAGCCCTAAAGGACCGGGTAGGAGGCCTAATTGGTCCTAACCCTTGTAGCCCTCTTTTGTAAGCAAAAACACAAAACAGTGAAATCGGTGGAAAGGAAGAAGGTAGAAATTTCTTGGGGGCACATGGAGGGATGCAAAACATGGTTTAGGGCCTGATTAAACCTTTCTAAGACCTTGGAAGGTGTGGAGCAAGCCTAGCCCTTATTAGCCATAGTAAGGGGTTTTGAGTCTCATGAGTAGGTGAGACCTTAGGAGCAACATAGCAACTCATTGGTGGGTGGATTGGGCAAGGTTAGGGGATTCATCAAGCAAAGGGAAGTCCTAGAGACCCTAGGGTGTGGAGAGAACACCAGGTGATCCCAGGGAAGGATCCAAGAGCATAGACTAGGCTAGTCTATCCCAAACCCCATCCCATCAACAGGTCATCTAGTGTTGTCATTGATGGCAATCCAAGTCATTGTACCCATCCGCAATGAATGATTTGCTCATACCGGAAGTTAGATTGAAGATTGGTTTAAGTCCGAAAAGATTAGAACAAAGTGTTTGACAGTGTTTGGTATTTTGGTTGGCATTTTGTTTTCGGTTAATTTTTTGTGTTGCAAATCTAAGGGAAGATTGATAGACATCTAGAGTACCTTATTTTAAAATTTTAGCCTCCGGTGATGATTTATGTGCGAGTCAGAAGATCCGGTGTATTGGGTTTTGGTTTGATAGTGCAATATGGCCGACTAGCATGATAAATCCTTATGCAGATTAAGTGGATCAACTTTGGCGATTGTTTTTGTGATCGAGGATGTTTATCCGACATATGCGGTAGTGTGTGATCAATTGTTTTGGTCCGCATTAGCATTTGAGTTTGGTTTTTGCCACCAGTTTGTACACGGTTCATAAAATAATTAAATGTTCTTGAGCCGACATGTAGCTGATATGATTTCTTGTTGCAGATATATAAGAGTCATGTTTTTGGTCATTTTCATGATGCGAAGGTTGGAAGTAATTGATTGTGCATAGTTCCACATGTGCAAATTGGAGATTAGTGCTCCAGATTAGTGACAATGCAACAAAATAGAGTAGTATAATATGAAGTGTGAGAAGAGTATGCAATCTGTATAATGAGCTTAACCAAAACTATACTTTGGCATTTGTAGATGTTGTTCATCAGCTCATATTATCTGTAAACTTTGTATTTGAGCTATAGGTAGTAAGCCTCTCTCTTTTGAGTAGTGATCTCTAGGCTGTGTACCTGAATGCATGTGCATTCCCCATTATAATATCTATACTTTTGCAGAGTATACCTTTATTGTGGGCTCATCCCTACTGTGGTTTTTCCCTTAATTGGGTTTCCATATACAAAAATCTTGGTGTTACAGAGTTGTGGTTATTTGCTTTATGTTCTTGCATATTTATTTTGTTCATATGCATTAAGTGGTTGAAAGAATAGTTTAATAATAAACTTAAAGATTGCAGAACATTGATTCACCACCCCCTCTCAGTGTTCCTTGTTTCCAACAATTGGTATCAGAGCTTGGTTTCTCGAAGGAAGTTTAACAACTTGAGGAGGATTTGGGAAGGTGATTCAATGGATTTTGGTGGTTTGCCTGCGCTGAGGTCTATGAAGAATCAACTTGTCACTAATGCAACCAGTTCAAAATTTGATAAGAGCGCTATGAAAATTAATGATATAATTGAGCTAGATGTGAAGTTTTCCTCTATGGTTATCAGTTACAAGATCTATCACTAAAGTCGGGAGAATTATGTATCTGTTACTGCAATCTATGCAGCCTACTAGATGATTAAGGAGAACAAAGAGTATGATCTGTGTGAGCTACTGTAAAGCCAGCTAATGGAGAATCTGACTTCGATAAATAAGGATAAGAAGAATACATTCAAGTATGGCACTCTGATCTTGTGTTTATTCATTTACTTCATGAATGAGGTTCTGGGAGTAGGAAATATTCAATGGTCAAATGACAAGTCGGTCGCTGCTCAGATCAAAGATTATCTATATAGCATTGAAACCAAGGTTCAAAAAACTACTCTTTGGGGATATTTCAAGAATTTCCAGCGTATGATGCAGGCTAGAGAAAGGATCCCTAAATCCATTGTTGAGAAGTATAAGGACTGTGTTTGTTCTATGGTAGACATAGATCAATGCTTGATGGAAGCAATGGAGCCTAGAATAGTTTGGATCATGCCTATGGGGTATGAAGTTGATGAAAAAATTCTTGTTATGTATGCTCAACATCTCCTAAGCAAACCAATACATATTTCAGAGGAGAGATTTGACACTTTTGTAGAAAAAGATTTGTAGTTGCATAGCCAATTGAAGAAACCTGAGATAGCTCGGAAGGTCAGAAAATAAGTTGAGGAGTATGCAGAGAGCATTGGCATCTCCAAAGAAGTTGTGAGGGAAGCTAGGAAGAGGACAAAGGTAGTTGAAGAGGAGAAACCGACCAAAGAAATATCTACTATTCTGGGAGCCTCTTTTAGCAAGCTAAGATAGTCTAGAAGCTCTGCTACCCCCTCTGGTTCTCCTATGACATCCAGTTGAGAAAAAAACTCAAGATAAGCCATCCGGAAAAGAGGGAAAAAGGAAGAAGGACAAAAGATCAAGGGTCTTCATTTGGGTTGAAGATAATGAAGAGACCAAATATGATGAGGTAGTGAAAGAAATCAAGTTCAAGGGTACAAAAGCCTCAAAGGTCACTAAAGTCAAACCCTCTGGTGAAGAAAAAGTAAGCAAGAAGATGAAGATAGATTCAGATAAACCTGATATATCAATCAATGCAGTTGAAAAAGCCATAACCATGGAAGGTAATTTGAAGCCACTTTCAGAATTTTATGATAAAATTGATGATGATAGTAAGAGGATACTTGAAGAAGCCACTATCAAGTACTTGAACATTTTCAATAGGGCTCTTGTTGAGATAATATCTGAGATCCCTAAAAGCGTATATGATATTTTAGAGATGAGAAGAGTTAGTGTTAAGGCTGAGGATGAAAGATTAAGCTCAAATATGTGTTAGTCAATCTATGCCCTGTGATATCAGTAGTGGAAGTGAATAAGATAATCAAAAAATCTAGAAAGGAGTTTAGGAGAAAAACTAGAATAAACAAGCTTATGATTGGGAAAAACTAATGAAGTCATTAAAGAAACAGAGAATAGCTTAAAGACAGTTCTGGAAAAGAATAAATTTCAAGTTGTCACAGAAGAAGCACATTATGGTGATGATCATTCTATTCCAGAAGTACAAGAAGTGCACTAAAAGGTTGAATAAGTTGAAGTGAATGTTTCCTCTGATCCGGAAGAGGAAGGTGTGAATAAAGAGAAGTAAGTTGTGATGGATCAAGGTGGAGAGGAGATAGGAAAAGAAGATAAGGATGAGGATACTCATAATCCTCCAGACCGGCCAAGCAAAATGGTCACAATGCCATCTGTGGAGACTCAAGCTCCGCCTGAAAATGAAGGTCCAAAGGAGGTCAAAGAAAAAATTGACACAAAAGATAAAAAGGTTGAGGTAATTGGTGTTGTATTTGAAGCATGAGACACTGTAGAAGATGTCAACGACTTCCTTGAGAAGAATAAATTGGGTTTTGATGATTCAGCATTGTTGCAAGGGCCTATCAATTTGGCCACTCTTTCTCCCATTCAGAAACTGAAGTTAGCATCACTTTCTCAGGCCAAGGCAAGAGAGGAGATCCTAAAATATCACATGGAGGACAGTGAGCTACCAAGTCTTGCATCCGGTGTCTTGGAGAAGTTAATGCCCACATTTGTTAAGGACACATGTCTGATTCTTCCTCCAGACAACTAAAGAGCCTAATCAATTCTATAAGTACTCACTTTGAGTCCTTAGAAAAATTAGCTGAAGTTAGGGTTTAGAATGAGTTTAATGATAAAAGATTCAGTGAATTGAAGAAGATGATTGCTAATGATAGGAGTTTGCTAGACAGCTGTGTGAAAAGTATTCAAAATGGCTTATCTAAAGGAGGCAATATCTACAAATCTTGTTTATCATTTTCTAAATTTGTTAAAGATATTGAGAAGCAGATAAAGAGAATGAGAAGTATCTGACAGGTATTTCTCAGTCCTTTGATCCCTTGACTACTTCCGTGGCTAGTCAAGAAGGTCAAGTTATATCATTACTTGACAAGATTAAGAGCTTAACCTAGGACAAGGACAAGATTGTTGGTAGAGTTGGTGAGATTAAGAGTCTAATTGCTCCTAAGTTGTAAACAATCCTTAGTGCTTTAAAGAAAGCCCAAGATGCCATGACCACTAATGAACCCACAGATCTTTAGTCGGCAGAGATTCAAGCATTTCTCTTTAGTAGCCTCATCTTAGTTTAGCAGTGTCTCAAGAAAAGTTGGGACAATCATTTGAATTCATTGAAGAACATTTTTGTAGATATATTTAAGTTTATGTAGTCTATGTGTACATATGCTACTGTATATAGATTTTTTGTATGAATTTTGACATGTAGATCCCTGCCCTGTCATTAATATCAAAGGGGGAGAGTAGGGCAGTGAAAAAATAATATTCATCTCAGGGGGAGTTTTGAGTTTTTAAGTGTGCACATATGTGGTACTAATTTCAACACTTAGTCATTTTTCACTAAGTGTTGCTATCAATGCCAAATGGGGAGATTGTTGGAAAGAGACATTGCATAGGTTATCTAGTGTTATTATTGATGGAAACCCAAGTTAGTGTACCCATCTGCAGTGAATGATTTTGTCATGCTGGAAGTCAAATTGAAGATTAGTTTAAGTCCGACAAGCTTAGAACATAGCATTTGACAGTGTTTGGTATTTTGGTTGGCATTTTATTTCGGGTTAATATTTTGTGTTGTGCATCTAAGGGAAGATTGGTATATTTTTGGAGTACCTTATTCCAGAATTTTATCCTCTAGTGATGATTGATGTGTGAGTTAGAAGATCCAATGTATTGGGTTTTGGTTTGATAGCGCAATACGTTCGACTAGCATGATAAATCCTTATACGGATTAAGTGGAGTGACTTTAGAGATTGTTTTTATGATCGAGGATGTTTAGCTAACATATACGGTAGCATGTGTTCAATTGTTTTTGTCTGCATTAGCATTTGAGTACAACTTTTGCTACCAGTTTGTACACGATTCATAAAATAATTAAATGTTCTTGAGCTGACATGTAGTGGATATGATTTCTTGTTGGGGATATATAAGGGCGATGATTTTGTTCATTTTCATGATGCGAAGGTTGGAAGTAATCGATTGTGCATAGTTCCATGTGCGCAATTTGAATATTAGTGCTTCGGATCAGTGACAGTGCATCGAAACAGAGTAGTATAAGATGAAGTGTGAGCAGAGTATGAAATCTGTATAATGAGCTTAAACAAAACTGTACTTTGGCATTTGTAGATGTTGTTCCTTAGTTCAAATGATCTGTAAACTTTGTATTTGACCTATAGGTAGTAAGCCTCTCTCTTTTGAGCAGTGAGCTCTAGGTAATGTGTCTGAATGCATGAGCATTCCCCATTATAATATTTCTATACTTCTGCAGAGTATACCTATATTGTGGGCTCATCCCCACTGTGACTTTTTCCTTAACTGGGTTTCCACATAGAAAAATCTTGGTGTTATTTTGTTGTGGTTATTTGCTTTATGTTCTTGCATCTTTCTTTTGTTCATATGCATTAAGTGGTTGAAATAATAGTTTAATAATAAAGTTAAAGATTGCAGAACACTGATTCACCCCCCCTCTCATTGCTCCTTGTTTCAAACAAGTAAAACGTATGACAGGTTTGATGGAGATTCCTCCTTAAAATAATGGGAAATTTTGGTTTTGGGAAGAAATTGCTGAATTGGGTCCTTGGATGCATCTCCACTCCTAGATACTTAGTGATCATTAATGGTGTTGTTTGTGGTTTTTTTATGAGGACAAAGGACTTAGACAAGGGGTCCTTTATCCTCTTCCATCTTTGTCCTCATAGCTGATGCACTAAGTAGGAAAGTCTCCTTAAAAGGTAAGGTGGGGCTTTAGAGGGGCATTCACTTATTGCTTGATTTCTCAGTGGTCACCCACCAACATTTTATAGATGACATAATTTTATATGTTTTCCTAACAATAAGCGAAATGATGGTAATCAACAATTTCTTAATTAAATATTCAAATGTAATGAGATAGGTCATCAATAGAGACAAGTCAAGAATGTTTTTCTTCAACACCTTGAGGGCGACACAACATATAATTGCCCTTTTGTTTAGATTTGGTGTTGAATGTTTAGCATCCATGTATCTAGGAATACCTTTATTCAACGAGGGAATCAAAGATAATTTCTAGTGTGACACTATTGGGAAGTGCAAGAAGGTAGAATGTTGGAAGGGGAGATAGCTCACCATGACTAGAAGAATCGCCATGCTTAAGGTAGTCATCATTACCATCCCAATCTACATGATTTGATATATTGAATTATCAAATGGGATTGCACAAAGATATTTTCTCTACAATGAAATTTCCTTTGGGAAGACTCCAATGACTAGAAATGCATCTCTTTTAGTGCGGGGCACTATTAAGAAAAGAAAACTAAGAGGAGGTACTGACATTCACAAAATCTAGACATGGAACATTACTCTCGTGGCCAAGCTAATATTCTGGATCTTCTAAAATCTTGGGCCCCTCTAGAGAAAACTCTTTAAGAAAGAAATAATTTGATGATGATTCTCCTAACTGCATAATCACTATTGCCATTCCACCTAGGGGCTCTTCAATATGGAATTTTACTATAAAATGTAGAAGCACTATCATATATCACCTCATGTTGAAAATTAGGTGCGGTAGCGATACCTCCTTCATGTTTGATTCTTGTAATGGGTAGTGCTACTACCCTCTTGTCACCATCATAGGCTTGGAGATAGTAGTGCACACGTCCTTGGAGATGTATGTGAGCAAAGTGATGGACTATCTCATGATCATTAATGATGGTGGCGTTTAAATAGAAAGAATTTGATATGTTGGACCTTGATTGCAAGGAACAGTTTCTAAAAGAGCTTTGCAAGTAACATTTGCTATTATCCAATGGTAGTGATGAAATTATCTAGTGTGTCGCCAAATCTGGTTTTTATTTCACTAAGATTAACTATGAGGCTAGTAATCACGAAATCGATGCTTATCCTTGGCCAACAGAACTCTGTTGTGGCACAAATGTCCTCCCTAAGGTGGGAGTATTTGCTTTGACCACCCTTCGCAAGTGCATCTTAATGGGGAATAGACTGCAAAAGATTGGTATCTCAGGTCCTCAATGGTGTACTTTATGCAAAGAAAACGAAGAGACTGTTGACCATCTCTTGATTCAATGTAAAGTGGAATAGACCTGTTGGTCCTATTTTTGTCACAGACTTGGGTGGTCGAGACCACTCTCGAACGGTGTCTCTGAGGTTTTTTCATCCTAGCCTCACTTATCAAAAGGACCGATCTGGGCTGTGTTATGGTTGGAGACTCCTGTGATGATTATTTGGCACCTTTGGAAAGAACCCAACACATGGATCATCAAGGGAAAAGAGTTGACTATGGCTATAATGTTGAAAAAAAAAGAAGTGAGCGTTTGAGAACATCAAAACATGAAGGTCGTGCAGAGATAATACAAATTCTTCTGCTCGTGCCCGATGGAAAAATGTAATCGAACTGGCCCCATCTTTCAAACCAAAGTGAAATTTTATAAAGCCCAAGGCCTACCGAGTTAATGCTAGGTGGATGCTTTCTCCATCTAGTAGGATCGAACTCAATTTTTACTAGGGCATCTTGGGGTAATCCTACTGCTTCTAGTGTTGGCTTCATCATCATGTATGACAAGGGAAATTTGATATGGGCTTGCTCAATTAAACTTCCTGATGGATTTAACAATGATGCTGAGTTCGCAGCCCTCTTCAAGGGTCCCTAACTTTGCAGAATGTAGAACCTGCATCATGTCAATGTGGAGGGGGGACTTGGTGATGGTCATTAATGCCATCTCGGCTTGTAGAGCTCGAAGTTGGAATTCCAATATGTGGATTAAAGGAATATGTACCTGTCTGGATATGATTGATGGTTTCTCACTTAAACATGTGTTTAGGGAGGCGAAAGGTGTTGTGGACTACATGTCAAACTGTGCCATTGACCAACTGGTGGATGAAGTGATATGTAATAAGATTGAGGATTGGGGATGCCTTAGAAGATCTTACTGATGAAGAGAAAAGACCGACATCTGATTAGATTGGACTTAAAGAGTCGTATAATGGGTACCCGTGAATTGCCCATCCTACGTCCTCCTCTTTGTTTCTGCAAGCCCTTTTGGGATAGGGTTACATTAGACGTCGTTTAAGCTCACCTTACATCAATGTCCAAATCTTTCTCTCGATCTTCCACCTCGGATGGGTGACGACAGAACTCTTTCACGAGGGGCTGGCTCACATCTCCTCAAATGAAACGATAAGGTCTTCGCTTGTGACAACGATGGTTTGATGGGTGCCTTGTGAAGTATTATATTTCTTTACACAAGCACAACACTTGGGAGTTAGAGGTTGAAGACTATAAGTATCATCTGCAAGTGGATCGAGGGATACTGTGTGAGATGGCTAGTGGGTCGAGCAGTGCTAGCTCACGAAACGAAGATTTCTTGAAAATTCAAGGGTTCGAGTGTAGCTGGATTCAATGCTCGGTGAGTTATCAACTTAAGGAGATATGTGCAATTAAGATCGATGTCGAAGGAGTGGTGCAGAGGATCATATGTGAAAAGCACTTGGTGCAGGCTCAAATTCATAACGTTGAACTTATGGAGCGTTTCTTGTACAACATAGTCCGTTTGTTTGACAACTTTGAATGGGGAGAAAGAGCAATACGCAGAATAGTTAATCCTGCACATAGGATCACTACCTCCACTGCCTACGGCTGCCTTAGCCACAATCCTTCGATGGGCCTGGTGGGTGATGCCATTTGCATCGCAATTATGCTCAAGTCTGAGGAGGTCAAACAAGCCATAACATTGTTAAAAGAGGGCCTGTTTAGAAACAGTATGGAGACTAATGGTTATTACGTAAACTTTAATGTGAATCTCTTCACCCCTATCATAATGAGAGACTCCAAGAAGGTCTGTCTAAATTAGAACAACAATTACAATAGTTGAACAAGAGACACATAGCGTCATGTTCCTGCCGAGAGTTAGAAAATTGGAAAGTATAAGAAAAAACGAAAAAGTAGAGGATTGGTGGGTAGATGGATGTTGTTCTTGATTGACATTAAGTAAAAGATAATAGAAAGTGTTTGGTGAATGCAGTGTATTTTGTTGTGGAGGTAAACAAATAAAAGGAAATGTGTGGGGTTTTTGCTAGAAGTGTGATTATGGATGAAAAAAGAGGAAAAATGTAAATGATAGTCTTTGAATTACCTACTTAACACATTTAATGAAAATTGTATACAATCTGTGTCATGCTGTGAACAATACTAATTTGAAAAAATGAGCAAAGTTTGTAGAAAGATTAGTCTATTTGTACTATGATGAGGATATTTCTAGTTGTTATACTACTTATTGCAAAAAAATAAATATGATTTTAAATAAATAAATATAATTTTAAACTTTACATATTGCAAAAAAATAAATTCAAACTTATACTAGAAAGCTCCATAATTATGTAATAAAAATAATTCTAAAATCACCAAAAAAATTATTTATAGATTGTTCCTAAATCTTAAAAAAAATTAAATCTCTTTAAATGAGCTTGTTTGAAATCAGTTTCTCATTTACCTTTGGTTTTTCTCAAGTACAGTGAAATGTGACATCATGTGAAAATAGTAAATATCCGAAAACCATTAAACAAATAATTCTCAGATATTTCAATGCAAAGAAACCCATTCAGGCATAGAGCCATTTTTGAAAAAATAAATCCATAAATGTCATTCGTATGCAAGGTTATGCTCGTCTATAATACACAAAGAAGTTGAAATATTTGAAAACTGAAATCTGTCAAAATTAAGCTCATTTTATTAAAAAGAAGTTCTTTTTTTAAACTTGTGGATCCATTTGGCTTGAAATTATCATTAGTATACATAAAAGAAACGTTATAGAGGAAATGCGTATAACTTGTCATAAAAAAATTACTTATGTCTGTTCAGAAAGACAAGTTCTGTAATCATATAGCATGTGTGAAAATTGAAACTTTAAGTGAGTTAGCTATCTAATATTAAATTTGTAAGTTAAAGTGATTATATCATTTTTAGTAAGGAGATTCATATTTAAAAATTTTAATGTATATAATTATTTAAATATTTATGGGTGGGCATAAAGTTCACATCTTGCATATTTGTTGTCAAGGTTGTTTTAGGTGGGGCCAAGCCACCATATTTTGATTAAAGGGATTCGAAATATTTTTCATTTCCATATCTATTCATTTCTCTTAGTTGTCAACTAGAGGTGTTTCCACGTCTGGGCATGTGGGAAGTCTGGACATGCAAGAGTCTAGCTCAAAGAAATTTGTTAAGAAAAGAATTTGAGGGGACAAATTGCCGATTTGAAATGACAGTCGTTGGCCATGGGAGGTAGAGGAATGGATTATGATCTGTAGGTTGATTATTTTTTTTCTTTTTCTTTTAAGATGATTGGAATGTATGAAAGAATTGAAAGTGTGAAATACATTTTCTGGTTATGTTCTGTAGGTAATCATTCTTCTTATGTTTTAGTATTTTAAACTGTATTTATTAAGAACAGTTAATCTTGAATTTTTACTCCCAATGACTGCATTCATTTTGTATTTTAGCACTCTTTTGTATTTTACGGATTATGCAGCCATTCATCGATGCACAGTTTCCAAATGGCCAATTTACTTATGCAGCTGGGGAAGGCTTCAGTGCTAAGGCTTTTGTTCCTACCTGTGGTGGCTTTTGTGAAACACAATACATTTTGTGCATAAATTAGCTTATTGCAACTATTTATGCTATTTGTTTATTTTGTAGAATAGGTGAGGTACTTCTATAACACTAGTGGTACAGTGGCTAGAAAATCATTTTCATTTTCCATGGTAGAGCTATTACCTTGGCAATGGTGAGCCCCTGTTTTTCAGCCAACTACTCAATTGAGGTAAATGGCACATTTTGTAGCTATTGGTAATGCTTTTTTTTGTAAACAAAAAATCCTAAATATGGGTAGTGGTGGTGCGGCGACGATGCCTTGCTCTTTAAGAAATAGCAACTGCAAAGAATGTAAGTAAAACAACAATTGATTTGGGTTTTAAATTCCATATCTATTGATTTCTTTTAGCTTTCAGGTGGAGGTCTTCCCAAATTTGTCCATATGGAAAGTCTGGACATACAAGAGTCCAACTCAAAGAAATCCGTCTTCTGCCCTTCTGAATTTAAATATGCATATTAATACTCAAGTATATTGTGCTTCAGAATAGGCTATCAATCCTTTTTGTCTATTGGCCTTTGATTTTATTATGTTTCTAAGAAAATACTGGAATTAGAAGGCCATCCTTACTTTGTTGGAGTCGAATTCCATCCAAAGTTCAAGTCCAGGGCAGACAAAGTATCTATGGTCTTCTTAGGTGCTGTATTGGAGACTAAGATCAGCTATATGTTTCAAATTTCATGCCAGAAGAATTAAATGTTAGGCCTTGATTTTACTTTTTAGCTTTTTAGTTATCTGTTTTAGCAGTGTTTTTATAATTAGAAATCTAATTTTTTAAATTAGATCACAGTTCAGCCTTCGGCATACCGGGGATGTACCCTTTCCATTTAGGGCATATCCTTGAAATTATTACAAATCACAAGAACATAATTATTTGATGTATACCCACGTACCCAGTCTGGACTTTGTTATGCTTTGATGAAAGGTAATACTATGTTCTAGAGTTTGCTTTGATGAATGGTAACACTTTGTTCTAGAGTTTGCAGCTATATACGAAGTCTTTATAGCAGTCATTTTGTGTAGAGTTGCATATGTTGCAGTCATATGTACCTATCCATTTCTTAGACAGTTCACAGTTTGTGTTTTTGATTTGTTTAGATTGTTCATTTAAAAGACTTTGTAAAAGAAGAATCTACTTTTTTTTAAAATGACAAATCAGAATAAACAGTTGAAAAATACCGAATCTTGAGCATGCAACCAATTCAACCAATTCTTTTTTACTGTATGAAATATTGATGGGAATTCCAAGTACTAAGGTAAGATTATGCAACAAGCTTTGGAAATATTGCATTTAGAGAAAAAAATATAAAATTACGTAAAAACATGAGAATGAAGCAATCGAATACCCACCATTATGTTATGAGACATTTCATCTCATAATTTCTGGATGAGCTTCATGAGTTTGTAGTTATCTTGGATGAATTCCTCCAACTTATGGAGCTCTTGGCGCGATGTCTCAAGCGATTCCACCTGGGCCTCCCCTATTCTGCTCTCACCCCAAATCTTGTTCCCACTGCTCTGCACTTGCTCTGTTTTTCGCATTTCTTAGTATATTGTTCGTATGAAAAGGGGTTTCCATTCTTGAGAGACATGGATTAAATCATTTGTTATAGACGGGTTGCTGAAATTTTGATGCAAATGATTTGGGCAAATGTTCAGACTGGGCCTTTTTGCTACTAGCATTGATTAATTTCTTTCTTAGATGGCTTTCCATTTTTGTTTTCTGATCCATTAGCATTTCTTAATGTGATCAAAGATTATCATTTATAAAGACAAGTAAATAATTAGTGTCGCATTTGGTTAAGGGACTAGAAATATTTACATAAACTAACTCACAAATAATCTACAGTAACAAGTCTATGTCATCTGAATTTTATTTGTTGGACAAACAGTCAATCTAACTTGATGTAGCAGTATACTCTTCACAATCAAATTTGAGACAGTAGCTCATGAGAATCTAATTTTTGCTTCTTAATGCTACAAATGATGGCAAGAATCCAAAATATTATATATTGTGAAGGCAATAATTTGCATAGTTTCAGACATGGCAGAAAAGTAAATTTTAATTGATTCAAATATAACCACAAAGAATTATTCATGAGAAAAAATGACCATACCTGATAGCAGAAACAAAGATGAAGCAACACCAGCAACAACACTAGCAGCAACACCAGCAACAAAGTGTAGAAATAAGCAACACGTTAGAACATTCTCGAATGAAGTGGGGCCACTAAATTTTTACAACGGAGTAATTGATTATTAATTAATAATCTACTGACACTATTAAGCAACACGTTAGAACATTCTCGAATGAAGTGGGGCCACTAAATTTTTACAACGGAGTAATTGATTATTAATTAATAATCTACTGACACTATTGTGAAATTAGTCATAGTTTTGAAAAAAAAAATTAATGGCAACAACCAATGATAAAAGCAAAAAATAATTTCATTTTAATTATTAATTCTATTAAAATGGCAAAACATTGGAAAATGTGAGATAAGCCAAAAAATAATTAAATGTGATTGGTCGGCATAACTAATAAAACGCATCCAACGGATGCGTTAGTATCCTGCCACTAATAACATTCTATGTAAGATTGATAAATGAAACGACATCATAAGAATATCTAAAATTAAATTTAAGAAGATTTAAAATTTTATTAATATTGAATTGTATCGCAATATTTAATATTATTAAAAACACTGCAATAATGGAGGAAGAGAATCCTCTAGTTATTTCTCTGAACGTGTATCCTGCTGCCATCAATTAGGATTGTTTCCCCAAACGATGATAATATTAATGTACGAAACACATTACTAAGGTTACGTGACGTAAGCCATGACGTTTGCAGCTGAGATTTGAATGCTGGAAATCCTTAAGTAATTATCGCCGACCAATGTTGAAGAAAAAATAACGTCGACTTAATGAGGTCATGGCTGACATCACCGAAAGGAACGTAGGGCCCGCCCACCTGCAAATCTCATTTACTCGGATATTCAAGTCTTCCAAGTTCTCGGCTTACAACCAATATTCAATTCAGGAACAAACATAAAGAAGTCTTAACAAATGAAATTTTGATCAACTCCCTCATTTTACATTCTCCTAGATCTATATTCGTTGAGATTTTACTTTGGTTTTCCTCCTTTGGCCCTTCTTCCTTAAGACATCTCTACCTTTTATTCTAGCTAGATCTCGACTCAATTTTTTATTTAATATTGTTTTGTAAAACTTTGGATTTCGTTTTCAAGCATTTCAAGAAAATTTTAAGAACTTTAATGATTTTAAAATTAGTTAGTTCAATGTGTTCATTGAATACATCTTTAAAAGTACTCTGTTTTAAGAATTTCTAATAGAAAATTATTATTATTATTTTTTATTACATGCCTTTTACGATAGTTCTTATTGATGTTCAAATCTATACCCTCATGCAAACTTGCAGTAACATGGGAAGCCTACAAATATGGGACACAATTTCTAAACAATCTCTAGAAATTTAGAAATTGATTATTTATTTGATTTTTAGTATATTTTTGTTGGATCACAATGAAAGTAAAGGTGAATAAAGTATTGAGATTCTATGATTAATCTAAGAATAATATAAATGTTTTTATTGGAATGATTTTCATTTCTAAACAACAAGTTTTACACAGCCAAAATTATAGAACATATGCAACTTGTATATGTTGAATAAATAAATAAAACTCTCAAAATGAATAAAGTAAAGGGATGACAAGATCATAGTTTCATATATTATTTTGCTCATAATTCACATCTCATATTCAAATAGTACATATAACGAATTTAAACATATGAAATTTATGAGCTATTAATGAATACTTTGGAAAATAAAAAGTATATAAAGCATTTATGAAATGAATATTTCTACTACAATTTGACTATGAATAAGTGTGGGGCTCTTATTTATAGGAAAATTAGCCTAGGAAAAGCCGGAACTACCATGATGGAAAATATGAGATACAAATGTTGTTACATGTATGGAACTACTACATGGTTATGACAAAGTTTTAATTTGAAACTAAAATCCTTGGGATTGGTGTTTCATGTTGATGACTTAAATACTAAATTTTAAAATGAGCTTCAGGATATAATTTAGATTTTTTTAATTTTGGATATAATACTTTTCAAGTAGAAACTTTAGACAAGTGACATGCTTTTATAATTTAAAAAATTTTATTTAACATTTAGGATGTTATAGCCATTCAATGGAGACTTCCTATGAAAGATTGAATTGTGTAGGATTTTAGATACTAACTTTTCATTCATAATTTTTTTACATATTTATTTATTTTTGTTAAAAATTAGTTATAATATAACATGAGTCTCTTGAGTACATATCTCTCTCTTCTATATTGGTTCATAGGCTCTTTATAGATAAAGGAATGAGACTTAAAAACATGTTGTGTTTTAATACCTTGAACAATGACATAATATAAGAGAACTATCAAATTGACACTTTATAAAGTGTAGTCTACCATGTGACTTCTTGTTGCACTAATTCATCATATACATGATATGAGTGGTGAGGAAATCAAAGTGTTTGTGTAAATTTTTAGAACCAATAGTGCAATGGTTTGCATTTTTCAGACTAAAAAATTCTATGGAATACAAAATGTTTGTTGAATCTTCACCTCATTTATTTCCATTAGCCCTAAAAAAATATTAAAAATAGGAGAGGGCACACCAAGGTGATAAGTTGACTATCTATAAATAATATCACAAAGGAAAATAATTATTAGATCAACAAATTCTTTAACATACAAAATTCTACAAAGTGGTTGGTTAAAACTAAAATTCAATATATTTTATTTGTACAAATGATATGACCCACTTAACTGATGTGCGTAGTTGACTCAAAAGAACAAAAAAATTAAGTTATTTTACTGACAACTTAAAATAATGTGTCAATTGGTAATCTTACAAAAGATCTAGTGGTTTTCAAGTTTATTTTTGCATCTCTTTAAGGAAACCCTAAAATTTATTAAAATTGTCCACTATCAAGAAAATTTCACTAAGTGAACTAGGATGCCATGATAAAAAACTAAAAGTGTAAATCTATCAAAAAAGAAAAGAATGCATGAATCTACTAAAGTGATGCCATCAATGCATGTAAGATAAAATCCTATGAAGTAGATAACTAATTTGGCAAAAATAAGCTCAAAGAAAAATATATTTAATTCTAGCGATCTCCAATGGGGTTCTTGTTTGTAAGGGAGAATCAAAAATCTAAACCCTAGGAATGGAAAGTAAATAAAAATAAACCTTAAAATAATTCATTAACCTTCATTAATGTCATGCTAACATCATGTTGATGTCCTTCATTATAAAGCCCTCAAATGCCTCATCCAACTAAATAGTCTATGTTGTCACATGAAATTGCATCATATTGAAATTGGTTTAGCATTCCAATGACACACTGAGAATGATCCAAAGGTATGGGACCTTGTAGTCAAGGTTAGAGGCTTAAGAAGGTCGAGTTTATTTCTAAGATGGATACAAAAGTGTTGATCCAACCCAACACACATTAAACCAACACATTAAACCTAAGCTAATAGTTTGTAGAGGAAAAGGGAGAGAGAAATGTATGAAAATTGAAAGTGATGATGATGCACCTAGATTAATTAAATTTCTTCCTACCCACTAAAGTAAAGAGTATTAGTTAGGTTTTCCGAATTCACATAGCTCACTTATATACCAAATTTAGAAGTACGTATGGTAGTTAAGGTTTGAAAAAGGCTAAGAAAGAAAGAGAAGATCTACAATTAGCTCCTGTAAACGAGTTTCACATAGCATACAAATCTAGAAGATAATAAAAAATAATTTCTACATAGGTAAATATATTAATACAAAATGCAAGAAGTGAGAAGAAGTGAAAAATGATAAATTTCAATGATACAAAGGCATAGAGATAGTTTATAGCTGGATAAAATACAAGGTAAATGTAATCTGCTAGAAAATTGAAGAGAAGAATCTTTACAAGAGAGAAAACTAGCCCTTAAATAGCCAAGAGAGAGAAAAACCAAATTTTTTTTAGAAAGCCCCAATTGCTTGCTTGAGTAGGCACAAGTCCTCATAGGTGTGATTTTATATCTCTAAAGAAATGAACGAACATCATATATGCAACCCCAACCATACTTCTATATTAAACATTTATATGTTTGAGTATAAGGAAGATGCAAATCACTTGTAAAATCTATTGCAAAATTGATTTGGAGATGGTTACCTAACAAAAGGATGTTTGTAGTGTTGAATGTGTTATGGGTGTCATCTTCCTCACTTGGATCCATGCCAAAAATACATTAAAGACCCTTGTTGGATTTTTCTTGGATAAAGATTTAGTGGTTGCAAGTATCATAGAAGAGTGGTAGGTGGGTGAAAATACTTTGTTTGAAGTGTTCTGATAATTATTAGTGGAGTTTCAAACCCTAATGTACCAGCATGGACATCAAAGTTGACAAAAGTGCATTCAAACCTTGGATATTCTAAGAAAAAAAAAATCTATCAAGCATTGGGGCTCAAGACTCTATTAGACTGTTTGCTCCTTGGAATTGGAACTTGGGAACACCCATCTTTAACACCTTGACAAGAGACTACTTTGTTAGGCATAGAGAATCATGAAATCACTTTACTACATACCTCAAAAAGAAGGTGAAGAGATACTTTGAAAAAATTGACCACTAATGATGGTGTTAGCATGAAATCATTATAGAATGGAGGAATGTTCATGAAACATGATGCCAATATGATGTAAAAAATAGTTTTAGTATGGATAATTTTTCATTAGGGCAGATGACATTAGCAGGACTTTAATGAGGGTGAATGACATCAACATGACGTTAACAAATGAAAGGTGAATGTTCAAGATTTTGGGTATGGATGAGAAAGTTTGAAGGAAAGGAAAAGTTTGAAAGTTCAATTAAAGAGTATAGAGGAATTCAAAATGGGTAAATAAAAATGGCAAGGAAAAGGGATTGGAGATACTACTTGATACATGCCAAAAGTGGAAGGAGGGGGATGAAAACTCTTAACTTTGAAAAATGGTGATATGAAGGTAAAGAGGGTGTCAAACTTTTGGGGATGGATATGCTAGAGGGACAAGTAAAATGGCATATGGAAGGATGGAGAAGTCTGAAAGATCATTTTGGGATTTATGAATTGAGAATACAAAGAAATGCATGCCAAGAGAGTAGGGGGTAAAGGCATTATCGACAAGCCAAGATTTTGACAAGGAACATTTAGTTGTTTTAGATTTTAAACTTAAGGGATTCAGGGGACAAAGTAATTCATGCCAAAATTGCAGATGAATAAATGAACAACAAAAAATTCAATGCCTAATAAAATCAACACTTAACAACTTTATATAGGGATTGGGACAAGGAGTCAAAGTGATAGGAAAGGCATGTAGATAGAAGTAATCATGAAACCCTATAAAACTCTAACAATATAGAAACTTAGTGAAACTTTATGTTCTCTGCTTAGGATATTTGACTAAACATGAACAATGGAAACTCATGCAACAATTAGAGGTATAAACTCATATGAAATGTTCCATTAGAATCTCTTAGATTGGTTATCATCAAATGGCATTGAAGAGCAGCATTAAATGACAATATTTTGGTAACTTTTGTGAGATATTTTTTCTCTAAACACAAGGATCTAGAAGCATTACAAGTCTAATGGATATAGAGTTAGATGGGACTTATATAAAAAGATAAAAATTACTTAAAAAAGAAAAAAGAAAAAGGGAACAACACATGCATGTTGCACTTTGATGATAAATAAAACAATCTAACCTGATATATGTAATAATTTAAAACTATCTCAAGAAAAAGGTTTGAGCTAGATGCAATTAACTAAGATGGGAAGAGCTTCGCCATTCAACTAGGAAAGTTGAAATGCACTGGCTTCTGTGTGATTGGTGATGATGTATGGACCACTCCAAGTGACGTTAAACTTTATATGCATCAACCAAGTGGAATGCTCTGTTGCAGGGAGGCAATGGGGTCCCATTATTAAGATATCTGTAGATGCCAACCCACCCTATATATATTTTTTTCACTGCGGACTAAATACACTCGTCGTTTTTGTTGGTTGGTAGAGAGAGCTATAAGATTCCTTTATGGTTTGTACTAGGTTCATTCGTGTAACAACCATATTAAGTAAACCACTGAATTCAACCAAAATCATGGCAGACGTTTTCCCAAATAAATATGTTTCTTGTTTGAGAAAGCGAATCTGATATGTGAGTGTGATGTACAGAGGACATCAATTATTGGAGCTTCTTTTACTGCTATTTCTTTTACTGAATAGTTAAATCTGTGGCTTTCCTCCTCTCGAATTTCTATAAATATGGCGCCTTAGAGACTTTCGCTCAACGATCTTTTAGTGTTAGAAAATTATGATCAATGAATGCAATTGCATTTACTTATGAGACCGTTTGTGTGTGTTGAAATCCAGAAGAAATCCGCAGCCATGGTGCCGACATTAGTTACGATGCGTTGAAACATTGGACAGCAAACGATGAGGTTAATGAATTTCCAATCGTGTTTTAATCGTTTCGATCTTTTTCTTCCTGTTTTTTAAAGAATTAAGAGTACTGAAGTTCCAGTAAATTCCTAAGGGTGTGGATCTATAGTAGTCGAATCTGTAAATCTGGGAAACAAAGTGCTTAGCAAGTGTTTGAACTCATCGTAATTAGGATCAGCCTTCCCATGGGATAAGGTATATATATATATATATGATCATTGCTGAAACTCCATCTTATGTATCTAATCTGGTTTGGCCTCTCTACTTTCCATTCATTAAGTGAGAACCTGGGTCATTAGGAGATACAGTGTTTCTATTCTTGTAGAGATGTAATATAACATTCTCTTTTTCAGTTTATCGGTAATTTTTATTTTATTTTTTGGGTATATATTTAAACTAAATTTTTGGTATCATGTTTAATCTATAGGCAAGGGAGAGGAAACCAAGCGGAATAGGAAGGATTACTCCTGAGGTAAGTAATTTAACATATTTTTTTCTTGTATTTTTGTTTTTGAGTACAATTCAAATATCTTATCTTAATATGGGTGGTTCTAAGTCTAAACATAGCTACATAACCTTCCTCAAGATTCATTTGATAGACTTTCTATTCATAAATATGACATAGGTTAATGGGTTGTGATATCGATAGGATCATTGCTATGAAGAATATCATTCAAGATCTTATTTGTGAATGTATGAAAACTGTTTTACACATGTGTGTATTATATAATGTAAAAAGTTGTATTTACTCATAAATAATAGAAGAAAAATGAATTGAGAATGATGTTAGTTTGATTAAAAATAACCTTAATCTATAAATTTTATAGTTTAATTTTTTATATAAATAGAAAAAACTCATAGAATGTAAATATGTTTTTGAAAAAGGTAAGGAGCTTTTGAAAGAGCACAAAATCTTTTATATAGATAAAGATATAGCATAAAGCACAATTAAACAACAAGAAACAACAATGAGACAACAAAACCTAAACAAAACTTAAAATATCATCAAGACAACACAACCAAAGCAAAAACTAGATAACAAAAATGTTTTCTCAAAATACTAGGATCCTTTTGCAGTTATCTTTTTTTTCTTTAGACTAGACGAGAACATATTAACATTAGCAACTCCACCTTCAGGCCTTAGAGTTTCGAAAGAGACATCCATCTTCGAGCAATGTATAGAGGAGTTCCTTTTGTTTTCATCTTCAGTCATTTTTTTCTTGAGACGAGGGAAACCATTGGTTGCACCATCCACAAACCTCAAAGTATTGGGGGAGATATCAATCTTTAAATACTCTTTTGTGAATTTTCTTATATTCTCTTATTCATGAATCTCTTCAAAGACAACAGAAGAAACCTCTTTAGAGGCAAACTCCTCTTTCCTTCATACATTGTGATTTTCCTTACTACTGCAACAAATAAAAGAAGTATGCCCTAGTTTGCCACATAACAAAAATATGTTGATCATAATTTTAAATTGTTTTAAGATAATTACTTCTTAAAATATAAAGATTAGAAAGATTGATTATTAAGATGAATGTTTATTTCTTTTTCTTTCATTTTCATATAAATTAGAACTTCAATTAATCTTCTACCTTCATTTTCTATTAATAAGTTATTCTCTCAATATTAAATACAAATTCTTTATGATTAAATATAATTATTCAATAATTATAAATACGATGATAAAAATTAATTGAATCCAAAAACATATACACATGTAAAATCAATAATCAAGATTCCTTTTAAGTGACTCTATTAAATGAGAGCAAGAAAACTAACTACTTCTCATTATCACAAACACTCGGAGTTTTATTTCCTACGTTAACAAAATATATTATTTTTTCTATAGGTAGCACCTATATGACATCCACGGAATGAAGTTGTTCATGTGCATATCTCCTAATGCATTATAACTCATTCCCATTATTTTTGTGTTGGGGGAGACCAGATCTGTGGTTTTTTATTTTTAAAATATTTTCTTACAAGAGTTAGATTTCTGTTTAAACATTTCTTTCTATTACATTAATAGGCGCATTAATCGTTTGCAATGCTATTTAAACAATTAGTTATAATATGTTTTAGATCGTTCCTTTCGTTTATAGTTTTGTAGAGATATTTTCATGTCTCTTTCTTTTTTAGGTTTATCCAGTGGGGCTCTTTCCTATATTTATCAGCATGTCATGTTCCTTTGGATAGTATACCAATGTTTAGCATTGAATTCTAATTTGAGAACCATTAACAATAGTCAATGTCATAAAGGTATTCAAAGTGTTGTCATTTAATGTGTATGGTTCCTTAGTTTAATATGAACTCTCCTTTTTTTATTTTGTTAATCGATTATGTTCTTGGTCAGCGTGTTTATAGTTTGGATCAATTTTCCTATTCACTTCCAAGGTTTAGGTGTTTTAAATTCAGCTAAAATGGATTATTATGGAAAAGAAAATTAACTAGCATTTGCATTTCATAAGGTGGAATGGTTATGTCAATAAAAAGATATACTTTGGGTTTAACATATTAAAGGATATACAAAAGTTGGAAGAAACGAAAAAATGTATATTCAAGAATATAATCATCGTTAATTCCTCATTAATTCCTCCATGTTGCCTTTCGTACTCATATTACACTAATATGTCTAGTCGCAATTTTGAGTATGTTGTTGGCAAGCTATGTTCATCGATTCTAATTGTCTAGCCACAATCAACCCAAATAATATGAGTTTAATATTCTTCACACAACAATAGTTGAGATCCTCCTCAATTTCCCTAGGATCATTCATTTTACATTGTAACTATTTTACAATATGAGGAAATAATTAACTCTAACATAACACACATTAAATCTAACAATAATACTAACCTTAACCTTGGTACTAATTGAAACCTAATCCTAACACTATATCTAACCCTAATTTAAATCTTAGGAACACCAACTCTAGTCCTGATTGAACCCTAATGGTAACCCTAACCGTAAATCTATTGTAACCCTAAACCCAAGCTTTATCCTAGAATCCTAGTTTTGTACTTCAATCCTAAAACTAACTCTAGCCCCAATTGAACACTAATGCTAACCTAGCTCCAACTTAAGCTTTATATTAGAATTCAAACCTTAATTTTAACTAACCCTAATGTTAACAATAACCCTAACTACAATAAAAGATGGTACATATTATTTATCTTTGTTATATATTATTTACCATTTATATTAGAATGAGAAACCTTAATTTCAACCAACCCCAACCCTAACTATGATTAGAAGATGGTACATATTATTTAATTTTGGTATATATTATTTAAGATTTACATTAGGTTGAGTATTGTTTCAATTCACAAAGGATGGTGACCGAGAAATTCTAAAAATAAATTTATAAATTTTTTGATCATTTTGATTGTAAATAACTTTTAAAGTATATACATTTTTAATATTTTAAGATTTTTAATAATACTTTAAATAGATATATCATATTGCAATATTATAATTGAATTAACCCTAGATAACATTAACTCTAACTCTAGTTGAACTCTAAGACTAACTCTAAGACTAACCCTAATCCTAACCTAAGAAAAATAGGGATAGTAAAAGAGAGTGAGGGAGAGAAAGATAAAGAGTGAGAATGAGATATAGAGCAAGAAAGAGAGAAAGGTTGAAATTTAATTTATTAAATAAATTAAAATAAAATAGTAGTATTTTTTTAATAAGATAAATAATTATTAATTATATCAATTCTAATAGCTTTTAATTATTATTTTGGACTTTCATATTAAGATGTAAATAATGAAAATAAATTCCAAGCCTCAATCTTTTTAATTTGCATAATCTTTGTTACCTTTTAATTTTATTTTTTACATATTTTTATAAACAAAAATAAAAATTTAGAAGATGATTTTCTACGATAAATACATTTTAATATGATAAAGTTCAAGCTTAATGAGAGGCTTATAGAATCATGTTTTTGTTTATTATTATTATTATTCTTATTATCAAGATTTAAATTAATATATAATTATTGTGACCTAATGAAATACATAAGATTTCTTCTCAAAATTTCAATTTAGAAAAATATTATTTATGAGAGAGAGCATAGAAGAGATGCAGTGAATAATAGAGACAAAAGGATAGAGAGATATACCTCAATAGACATATTTTCTAGGTATATATCTCTTCCTACCCATTTTACCTTTTTCAATTCCACTTTTGAAATAATCAATTTCCACCATTTTCTTACAATTTATTTTGATTGTCATTTGATAGATGTTTAATTAAATATTAAAAATAAATAAAAAATTATTATATGATATATATAAATAATTTTAAAAAATTTATATATCACATATCATATATATATACAAGACTACACTTTTTTCACTTGCAATTAAATTGGAATTTTATAACAATTGTAATCATAAATCATAATGTTACTATAATGTTAAATAAAATTTTAATTCTTAATCATAAATCATAATATTTCTATAATATTATTTTTTTAATAAAGGGGTAAAAACTTTATTGAAAATCAGAATCAACAATTACAAAAGAGAACTAGAGTCTCAAAGCCCCAGGAGGGAACCACACTCCCAACCCAAGATCAGCCAGCTTTGCAACTATCCATATCCTTGACAAATATCTTATGCAAGTCCTGATAGTAATCTAGGGAGAGTTGCTCTGAACCTTCAACTTTCCAATCATCATCATCTTTTGAGGCCCACTTAGCCAAACAATCAATTTCTCTATTCCATTTACGAGGAATGTGGATGAAATAGACCTTCTCCATCATAGAACTAGTTTGAAGAATCTGGTGAATGATCCCTACCAACTGCCAATGAATCCCTCACCTTCTTCTTAATCAAAAGATAACCTTCTGCCACCCCAACTCCAAGCCATGCTCCAGGGAATAGAAAATTGCTAATCCCTCCATAAAGTTATTAGACCGCCGCCCTTTATACGTCGAGAAGAAGAAAACCACCTCCCCCTTACTACCCCTACCAACACTGCCAATCCCAGCAAGTCCCAGATTACCCCTAGAGGAGCCATTAGTGTTAATCTTGATGGACTCATCTTGAGGGGGCATCCACCTTTCCACCCTTTGAACCTTCTTCATAGAACATCTACCTCTCCTGACACAAGCCGAGGCAGAAGACATCTCCTGCAGACCCAACCTACTCACAATATCAGCCTCGCTTCTATCCAGAGGAAAATTCACCTCACATTTAGTTTCCACTGTCTCCCGTATCATAGCAATGATTCTATTCCACACTTGTTGAACTAACAATCTGACCTTCCTAAAGATCCTCCTATTCCTCTCTAGCTAGATCTACCACAGTATGAAAATGGGCCCAATATGATAGATAGACTGGAGAAAAGAGGATAAAATAGGAGGCTTGCCCAAATTGCTCCAAAAATCCACCAAAGAATTCACGTGAACATAAGGATGCTTCCACACCCCCCACCAATAATGCCAAATTAGCAGCGAGAAAGGGCATCTGAAGAATAGGTGTGAGGAATCCTCCTCCCCATTACCACACAAAACATAGATGGAAGGCCCAAGGAATCCCCGCTTGCAAATTGTCCCAAGTTAGACATCTATTCAAATCCAAAGTCCAAGAGAAACAATTACACTTCGGCCAAGAAAAATTATTTCACACATGTTTCCACCAAAGCACCTCCCTCCCCTCCAATCTTTGGGACAACATCTCCTAGTACCCTCTAGCCACAGTAAATATGCCATTAGGATTCGGGGACCAAGCAAGTCTATCCCTACCCTTAAGGAAGCTACAATGTCTACTCGCCAAAATGCCATACAACTTAGCACACTCTTCATCCATACCAACAATTGGCCATTCACTAGGAGCCTTTGATCGCTCCAACTCCAATCGCCCACACCTATAAATAGCCTTAAAGTCACTCAACCTAGACCACCTTGCCTCCAAGAACCTCTGGAAAAGATTCCCAAGGTTGGGAAACTGATCAAGGCTGGGTGGTATCCATCCCAAGAGTCGAACTAGAAAAGCACCTCTTCCCCCCTCTTACATATCCAAAAAAGTCCTTCCTTTATAAGAGAAGCCCCTTTCTTGAGAGTACTCCAAATTGATGAGCCTTTTCCCTCAAGTGGATATCTTGGGATTTCCTCCTTCGGGATCCTCTGCATATATTTGTAGGCCAAAATCCTAGCCCAGCCTCGATCATGTTCAAGACACCACCTCTAGTACAATTTAGCCACCAAAGTCTCCCCAAATAAAATAAATTGCCTTAAGCCAAGCCCACTCGACTGCTTTGGGCTACACATCAAGTCACAATTGACAAGACACCATTTGTAGGAGGACATGTTGCCTTCCCATAAGAATTGCCTTGCTAGAGAATCCAATCCCTTCAAGAACCACTTAGGGGCCACTTGGAGCATACACCGATAAATCGGAAGAGCTTGAACCACTGACTGGATTAGTTGAACCCTCCAAGACAAGGATAACCATCTATGTGTCCAATTTTTGACCTTCATGCAAACTTTATCCAAGATACCCTGCCACGAATCCCTGGGAGGATTACCAGTAGAGATAGGAATACCCAGGTAAGTCAAGGGAAGAGAACTGACTTGGAATCTTAGGATATGAGCAATCCTCCTTTGAATAGTTCTAGGTGTGTTGAAGAAGATAATGGAAGATGTATCCTCATTGATCAACTGGCCCGAAGCAGCAAGATGAATATCCAAAACTTTATGTAGATTCGTAGCTTCTCTGATCCAAGCTAATCCCATCAGGGCCGTGCCATCAACAAACTACAAATGGGATTGAGGATGCAAGTCATTACCCCAACTCCAACCTTGAATAATACCTAGACCCACATTATGCTTAGTCAACCTCCCCAGACCCTCAGCCAAAAGAATGAATAAGTACGGGGAGAGGGTGTCCCCCTAGTGAAGACCCCTAGATGCACCAAACAACTTAGTATGATCTCTATTAATTAGCACAAAGAAGGAGGTAGACGTAACACAAGTCATTACCCATTGGATCCATTCATCAGCAAAGCCAAAGGCCCTATGGATATTTTGGAGAAAGGACCAATAGACTCTATCATAAGCCTTAGCCATATCTAGCTTAGTAAACATAGCTTTTTCCTAGAAGCCGCCATAGAATGAATGGTCTTAGTGGAAATGACCACACCATCCAAGATTTGGCGACCTTCCACGAACCCACTCTAGTCCTCTAAAATGACATCCCCAAGCCAATTCTTCAACCTCTCCGCTATCAACTTAGAAATGATCTTATAGATCACATTACAGAGAGAGATAGGGCGGAACTAGCCTAACCGGTCAGCCCCAGATTCACACTTGGGGATTAGTGCAATGAAATTCGCATTCAAATCATGAAGCATCTACTTATTCCTCTGGGACTCTTGGACTACCTCCAATAAGTCCAATTTGATAATATCCCAGAAATATTGAAAGAACTCAACTTGAAACCCATCTGGTCCAGAAGATTTTCCTTTCCTCATGTGTAAAATAATCCTCTCAAGTTCTTCCAGCAAAATAGGAGCCATAAGCTGCTCATTCATCCCCATAGTAACTAGAGAAGGAATACAGGCAAGAATCTGATTCTCCTATTTCAATTCCCCCTAAGTATCCTCACTAAAGAGGGATCGAAAATATTGTAAAGACTCCCTAGAGATCTCTTGCAAGGATAAACACTACTCACCTATATCATTGACTAGAACAGGAATAGAATTGCCATGTCTTCTTTCTTTCACTGAATTGAAGAAGAACATACTATTGTTGTCCCCCGCTTGAAGCCAATAAATACGAGCTCTCCGTTTCGAGTAGATTTCCTCCCTAAGCTCCCATTCCTCTAAAGCCTTCACTACCTTGTCTTCCTCCCTAAGCAAGGCTTTAGACAAACCATGCTCTCTTATTATCCTGGTAATGCCATTCAACACTAGTTGAGTAGCTTTCTTAGCATGAACAATATTCCCAAAAAACTGACAGTTCCACTGTTTAAGCTGATTTAACTTAACAAATTGCAGCTACTTGGCAAAAGTGTACATAGCAGTGCCAAAGGCTGGCCTCCCTTTCCTCCACCACTCCGCAACATGATCCTGCAAAGAAGGATCTTGTAATCGCATAAGCTAAAATTTGAATGAAGGAGTGCGAGTGACCCAAGCAGAAGAAGACACCAACTTTATCGACTAGTGGTTTGACCCTCTGTAGTCTATAATCTCAAAACATGTGGACCACCCCCCACCAACCCAAAAACTAGAAACCAGAAAGTGATTCAACCTCTACGCAATCCAATACTCCCCTACCCTCCTGTTGTTCCAAGTGAATAGACCATTACTAGGCTTAATGTCAACAAGATGCAATGAATATATACTATCTCGAAGAAGGAAAGAAGAAGGTTCCAAACGCATAACACCACCCTTCTTCTCACACAACTCTAAGATGACATTGAAATCTCCCACCATAATCCAAGGATGAAAAGGGAACAACCCTTGCATAAAATAAATATGAGACCATAAATTATTCTTACCTTGAAGATTAGTGGGAGCATAAATGTTAGTAAACAAGATATATTCCCTAGTCTCAAGACTAGAGGTAACCCCAAATAAAGAAGATTTGGGAGCAACCCACCAAATAGGACGAATCCTCAAGGGGTTCCAAAGATAGGCCACCCCTCCAGAGGAGCCAATTGCCCCAATACATTGACACTCGCCTCTCCCCCAAAGCTTCGACACAACACCCATCATACTTTCCACAAAAAGTTTAGTTTCCTGCAAGAAAAGGACATCTGGTGAATGACTCCTTATCAACTCCCAGACAACTTTTTGTCTAGGGCCACTATTCAAGCCCCTCACATTCCATGATAGCACAATCATTTTGGGGGATTGTAAAAATGAGAATCCAGAGTCTTTATTGACCTTGACTCAACCAAATTCTCCCCCATCAATTTGATCTTATCTAAATCCTTCTTTCTGCCAACCTTAGAATTCTTCTTTGTTGCTCCTTTATTAATGTCTCTTTGATGAAGACCTAGGTGAAAGGAGATATTATTGCTTTTGACCCTAGCAGGTTCCAATTTCTGAGCTGCAAGAGAACCCTCCCCCCCAGCCAAGTTCACTTCTACACCAGAAATGGGTCCCAACTAAGCCACTACTGGTTGACCCATCTCCATTTGCTGACTCCCAACCACTTGTAGAGCCTGGGTAGATACCCAGATAACACTATCAAGAACCAACCCTGGTGCACCTTTATCCAAAGGAATTAACCTGGGTTCACCTCCTATCGGCTAAGGCCATCCAAGGCTTCAAATATGTTAAAGGTATCCTCCTCCCATCTCTCTCGCAACGACCTCTTTTGTCCCCGATTCTTGTTCTTTGTCTTAACTGAGACAAAACCATCAGCACCCACTACCTCGTCTGACATGGCAACTTTTCCTTTATTAGCCCCATCTAGGTTATGGGTCGGCTATTGAGGTTGGTGCACCACCAATTTATACTTAGGACACTTGCATTGCAAATGACCATACTCATGACATAGACAACATTGAAATGGTAAAGTCTCAAAATCCAATCATTGAACCCAAGAATAAGAGCCCACACACATATCTATAGCATCTGGCAAAGGCTTACTAAGATAAATTTCAACACAAATACGAGCGAAAGTCATTACCTTTCTCTCCATGGTTTGCATTGAATATCCAACTAGCTTGAACCCAAAGGAATGAAACGAGAATCCACAACACATCCTCCTGACAATATTCCACCGAAAAACATAGTAATCGAACCCCCACTGGGACCCTAATCAGGAGCTCCTCTGAAGGGTTAAACCCCACATGCCAAGGTTTGATGAACAACCCCACCTGGTTGTAAAAATATGGGCCTCCTTCAAAAATCCTATTACAATCCTCCATGTGATTGAATGTAACCATGAAGTAGTTGTTTGCCAACAACATAATCTCCATTTCCCCTTCCAATGCCCAAGTCCTCTGCACCCAGTTTTCCAAAAACTGCAGAGAAACCCTCATCCCCCAAAAATTACAATATAACGAGTGTTTTGAAAAGTATTCAACATCTTCTACTATCATCTCTAGAGGAATAACCAACCTTGACCTCTCACTGCATCTCTTTAGGCAACCATTAATCTTCGTAATCCGAGAGCCACCAGCACTACCAAACCCCGAATCTGAGGCAAAAAGATTATTATCGAAAGTCTTGACATTTTGGGATGGGGATTTTGAACCCACTGCAACACGAAAAAATCCATGATGGGAGGTGCCTTCTAGGCCTCCCCACCAATACTAGACATTGTACCTCACAGTAAACCCACACCCCAAAGGGAAATAAGCAAGGGATCTACACACCCCTAGAAGGAAACAAAAACCCACCCCTCTCGAGCACCACCAAATGGCAGATCAGACCACAACCCCCTTGCCCCAGTGGCTATCCACGAGCCCGTAGGGAACCCCGAGCCCCTGCTGTGTGCAACATAGACCCCCCTCCCGCAGGGCACCGCTCCTCCACCAACACCCACCACCCCTAAATCAACTCCTCTCCTCCCTGCACTAACATCCATCGCCCTCCCCCTGACGCACCAGTAGGCAACGATCGCCCACGAGCTAGGGTTTCGATGCCCTAGCTCAAAACCCTGCAAACTTTTTCACGCACAACGTTATCGACATTTTTTTCACCAATATTACTATAATTTTAAATTTAACTTTAATTATTCATTTTAATTATTTTTTTTATAAATAATTACATTTGTATTTGTTAAATTAGTGTCACTATTTTAATATTATATATTTAAATTATAATTTAATTAATAGTACAAATATATTAAAATAGAATTGAATCCTCTTTATCTATATAAATTTAACTAAATTCAAATTAAATTCAAGTTATTAAAATTAAATTCAAATTTATTAAATTTTATTTAATTGATATAATAATTATATTAGGTAAAGCTATCCAATTTAGTTAAACTTGTTAATGATATATTATAATGAAATTAAATCATTGTACCATCTACTTAAAAATCTTTTTAGGACAACCATATATCTTTTATAATCAATTTTTGTTTAATATGTTTTTTACATTTATATTAAGATTTTTCATTGTTATTTTTACAAATTCATATTAAACATTTTTATTCCCTTTCAATTATTCATATAAAGTATTTTTAGTTCATATAAAAAATTCATATTCCCTTTCAAACTATTCATATAAAGCATTTTGCTACCCTCAAATTATTCAGATAAAATATTTTTAAAAATTAATTTATTTTATTTTTTAAGTTGTTGGAAAAAATCTTAGAAAAATTCTTACACATTTGTATGAAAAAAAAAAAGACATTCTAAAATTACACACACAAAAAAATTTAAATTACATCAATTTTAAAAATATATTTATTTTTTAATATAATAAAGTATTATTTTATGAAGATGTAAAATAAAAATTTATCTTTATAATTTTGTTTTAAAGAAATTGTAAAATAAAAAACATGTGAAATCACTTTTCTTTAGAGTCTATTTTATAAGTATGCTAATTTTTTCACAATGGATAATAAATATGTTTAAAAAAAACTCTATCTCATGAGTGCTTGGAAATAGTTATGCTCCATTTATTAAAAATTTATGTAAAGTTTTTATTTTAGTAGTATTTTTTGGTAGAGTGATTTAGCAGATATTCATTAGCATTTATACAAATAATTCCACTTCTCGCATGGTAAGATATTTTACACAATGGTAAGACTTTTTATCCGAAGGAGCTCTTTTCTAATCGGACAAAATCTATGAGCCATCATATTTTTTGATATGTGGTGACAGATCATTTTGTGAGACTTAAATTCTAGTGACTTTGAAAGCACTTTGTGAGCTTTTTTATGCTTCAAACGGATCGTCAATTGGACACTCAGTTCACAAGTTATGGCCTCTGTAAGTTTGGTTTTTTGAAATAGGAAATATAAAAATGCATTGGACAAATAAATGAGTTATAAAAGGGAGGAATACACGTTGATGTGTATTTTGACATGGCATAGGGCATATAGATTGGAGATAAGGTTGGTTCCACTTTATTAGGTGGTTTTAGCCCATGGTTTTATAATATTGTTTGACGATTTCATGTATTATATCTATTATAGATGAGGTGTGTGAGATAGAGGTTGTTTTAAGAGTCTTATAACTAATGAGTTACCTTTGAATATTTGGTTGGTGGTACTCCTGTGAAGAGATTTCTCAGTAAGTATATTGTAATCTATTATTGATTTCTGAATAATATAAATTGAAAGGCTTTTGGAGTGTGGGGTTTTTTTCCCAAAAGGGTTTTCCCCGCATAAATCACTGAGTTGTGGTATGCATGCTATTATGTCTATTTCAATTAAGTTTTTGTAACTGTTCTAACGATGTGTAAAAGTTTTTGCATTATCCTCCTGTGACGGTTAGTGTAGGAATTTTTTTCACTACTTAAATTCCTTACAAGTTGAATCAAAGTATGATCAGCTTTGGTTTTAGTTGTGGGTTGTTGGGTTTTTTTCAAACTAATACAAATTTGAGTGGGAGCTTGTGCAAAAGATACTTTTTGATCTTGTTGTAGGAATTTTCAGATGGAAAGTTCGTAAGGGAGAATAGAGGTGGATAAATATTTTGGAAGTAATTTTGAGATGTTGAAGCAAGAGATGGAGGATCTGCTAATAGATCAAGATCTATGGGATGTTGTTTATGCGAATTTCTCAAGACCTTCATATCCTATTGTGGTTGCTTAGTATAATTTTATGTATTGTAAAGCTAAGCATCTAATCAGATTGTTCTTGGTAGATTTTGTTCTAATCAATGTCCCTGAAGAAACCTCTGCAAAGAAGCTATGGACCAAGCTGGGTGAAATTTATCAAGACAAATTTTTATTGATTCAAATTTTCTTGAGGAATAAATTGTATTCCTTGAGAATGGAAGAGGGTAGACAGAAAACAAACCATTTAGATTTATTTAATATGTTGGTGGCTCAATTGGTATCTGTTGGTTTCATGATGGATGAGGAGGAAAAATGTCATATCTTGGTTTGTTCTTTGCTTGATTTGTGCGATTCTCTTGTTATGGCGATTGGTAGTACTTCTATTGTTTTGAAGTCTAAAGATGTAGTGGGTGCCTTGCTTGGAGAAGAGATGAGAAGGAAAGTATCCATTTGTTTCCGAAGGAAGCCCTAACTGTTCATGGAAGACCTAAAGAAAAAGGCAAGAAGAATGAGAAAAGTAATAAACCCAAGTCCTGAGGGAGATACAAAATATCCTGGAAAGTCCAAAGTTATTTGTTTAAATTGCAGTAAATCAGGACACATTTGTAAGGATTGCAAAGAAGAAAAGAATAAGAAAAAGAAGAAGTTCAATTTTGATTCTTTGTCTGAGAAGGAAGATGTTGATGTATTCATTGTAGCTTTGGCTACTCATGTAGGTAATGATGCATGGTTAATTGACTCAGGTGCATCTTTTCATATGACTTCCAATAGAGATTGGTTTTTTTAATATGAAGAATTTAATGGAGGTAATGTGTACTTGGGTGATGATTCAAATTTATATATTGCTGGTCACGGTAAAGTTGGAATCAAGTTTCCTGAAGGTAGAATAAAAAGGATTAGCAGTGTGTTGCATATCCCTAGATTAAAATAAAATTTATTATCTATGAGCAAACTGATAGATGTGGATGTGCAAGTAGTCTTTTCTAATGTAGGATGTAAAATGGTTCAGAGTTCTATGGTGATTGCAAGAGGTGTTAGATTTGAAACATTGTATAAGATAGAGGCATACACTATTGAGTGTAACAACACTTATCTAAAAAATAAATATGTGGATACTTCATTGGAAGATTTCAGGTTTTCACTTTCAGAGGATGGACATGGCTTTTGGGTACTTAAGGGTGCTCTTTCTTCTGAAGTAAAGTTACCTCTAGAGAAGACTATGTTATGGCACCAGAGGCTTTGCCACATTGGAGAAAAGTATCTAAGGATCTTGAAAAAATAAAACCTTTTTGAAGGTTTGAATGATTGTAATCTTGAGTTTGATTTCTATGAGCATTGCATTTATGGAAAATAAATTTGTGTTCAATTTTACTCAATTTCTCATAAATCTTGCAGTGTTTAGGAACTATTTCATTTTGATGTGTTTGGTACTATAGATGTTCCTTCCCTTGGAAAATACACATATTATGTTTCATTTATTGATGATTTTAGTAGGACATGGGTATACTTTCTAAAGATTAAATCTGACATTTTTAGTCATTTAAAAGAATTTAAAGTAATGTTTGATTTACAAACTATAAAAAATTAAATGTTTGAGGATTGATAATGGTGGTGAATTTTTCTCTAGTGATTTTGATAGATTCTTAATAGACATAAGACAACTCTATATTTTCCATAGTAGAATGGAGGTATAGATGAATGAATATGACATTGATGGAGAAGGCTAGGAGTATGTTGAGTGGTATTAGCCTAGAAAAATGTTTTGGGTTGAAGTTGTTGCCACCACTTGCTACCTAATTAACAGGTCTCCTACATCAACCTTTATTGATAAAATTCCTATGGAAGCATGGTTGGGTCATAAGCCTTCATTAAGACATCTTAGGGATTTTGGTTGCAAGGCATATGCACATGTGCCAAAGGAGAAGTGAACAAAGTTGGAGAATATAGTTGTGAAATGTATAGATTCATTGGATACAGTTATGGTGTGAAAAGGATACAAGCTTTGGGACCTTGTTTCACAAAAGGTAATACATAGTAGAAGTACTATTTTTAGAGAAATTGAATCCCCCTCTATTACATTGCAGCCAGAACATACTAAATTGGAATATGTGATTCAATTCCCTTCTAAACCTAAAAGAGTTGAATCGAGACCCCTAGGTAGGCAAAAAGTTGAGGAGAGATTATCTAAATCCGAATCTTCAGAAGAGGAGGAAGAATCTCCAACTCAACTTGTTTTAAGGTCTACAAGACATAGACAACCACTTGAAAGGTATTCACTTGATGATTGGAGATGTTTTTTTTCTTTGAATACTAATGTGGGTGAACCTAGATATGTAGAAGAGCCATAAGGTACAAATGATGTAGAATCCTAGAAGATTTCTATGGAAGAAGAAATTGCAACTTAAAAAACATTGATACATGGGATGTTGTATGATTACTTGGAGGAGGGATAACTATTGGTTGTAAATTGATGTTCAAGAAAAATATTGGTTCAGATGGAAGTACTGAGATGTATAAAGCAAGGATGGTTGGAAAAGGCTACTCTCAGGTTGAGGATGTTGATTATGGTGAGATATTTTCTCCTCTTGCAAAAATGAAATCCGTTAGATTTTTTCTTACTATTGTTGCTACTTATGATTTAGAAGTTGAGAAAATGGATGTGAAAACTGCTTTCCTTCATGGTGATTTGGAGGATGATATTTATATGACATAGCTAGAGCACTATGTGGTAAAAGGTAAAAGCAATTTGTTTTGTGAATTGAAGAAATCTTTGTATGACCTAAAACAGAGTCCTAGGATGTGTTGCCAACAATTTGATACATATGTGTTGAGTTTGGGGTTTATGCGTTCTAAATCAGATCACTATGTTTATTATAAATCTAATGGTGACCATTTCTTGTACATTGCATTATATGTTGATGATATGTTATTTATTGGTAAAGGGAAAGGCATATTATTATAACTAAAGTCCCAAGTCGTTGCTAAATTTGAAATGAAATATTTTGGTATAGCAAAACACAATCTTGGGATGGAAATTAGAAGAGATAGAGTGAATAGAAAACTATGGCTATGCCAGAGTAGGTATGTTAATTCAGTTTTACAAAGGTTCAACGTGTAGGATTGTAGATCATTGTGTGCTCCTTTTATAGTTGGAACAAAATTATCTATTTCAAATTTTTGTACATCCCCATTAGAGATGGAAGACAAGAGAAGAGTGCCTTACTAGAATGTGGTTGTAAGTTTGATGTACGCTATAGTTTGTACTAGACCAAACATTGCCCAAGAAGTGGGAGTTCTTTCCAAATATATGTCTAATCCTGGTAGAGTTCATTAGGATGTAGTTAAAAGAGTCTTCAGATATTTGAAGGGTACCTTAGAGTATTCTTTGTGTTATCATGGTAATTTGGTAGGAGATGAGATATCCCTTAATATTCATGGTTATGTAGATTCAGACTGGGCAAGTGATATCGATAGCAGAAGATCCACCAGTGCTTATGTGTTTACTTTATTTGGTGGTGCATTTAGTTGGATGAATAAGTGATAGGTTGTGGTTTCTTTGTCCACTATGAAAGAAAAGTATATTGTAGCTACTCATGCTTGTAAAGAAGCCATTCGGCTTAAAAGATTATGTTCAATTATTGGAATAAAAAAAGGTGCAATGATAGTTTATTCTGATACTCAGAGTGCGATTTGCCTAGCTAAGACCCTAACATTTGATGCCTAGACCAAACACATTGATATTTAGTATCATTTTGTCAATGATATGGTCGAAGATGGTAGGCTGAAGCTAGTTAAGGTAGAAACTTTGATGAATATTGTAGATTATTTAACTAAGGCTGTGAGAATAGAGAAGTTTAGATGGTGTTCAAAGTTATACATTCTTTGAATGAGACCCTAGTGGAGAGGGGGTTTACCCTTTTCAATGGCTTTGGAAATAGACTGAGATAAGGAAGACATGATCCAAAAGGGGAAATTCATTCTTACGCCATGCCAGAGATGATTTAACATGGGAAAAACTTCAAATGAAACCTTATTTTCCTATCGTCTAAGGTTAAGTATCTCATAATTAGCAAAGCTTCTTCCTTCCAAATTTCAGAGAGATGCTCCCGGTTGTATCCACTTTGAAGCCTAGAAACTCCTTCACCCAATTGAAAAAACCACTCAAAGTCTTCCTTGTAGTTCCCTTTGGGTTTTTTGGGAAATGACACACCATCAAGGGCCACCTCTGTGACCTTCACAATAGTCTCTGCCAAAACCATGAAAGTAACACTACCGATCTTCACATTTCCATTGTCTCAAGCCTGAACTAAAGAAGTACAAAGCTTAGGGTCATGGTTAGTCATTCCTTCCACACAATTATCCAGATTTCCTTTAATCACCTTATCCCACAACTCCCCATTATTCTTAAATTCAGAGTATTCATCAAGTTTAGTTTGAATCAAATCACCACCCATAATTGTAAAATAGGAAACCAAGTTGAAAAGGTGATAGGCCAGGAGAAAATAGTGGTAGGTGGTACCAACAATAATATTTAAGCCTTTCCACCTTAACTATCAAGGAAAGGAAAGGGAAAGAAAGACAAGTACACAAAATCCAACATTGGGATTATTCATCATTAAGATATGAGTCTCTCAAAATCATGGCATGAGCCTCCATTGGAATTTCGTGTAAGTGGATCCAAATTTTGAAATCATTAGTCTATGCACCTATCCCTACCAACTTGTTCGCTACATAGTTTCCTTACCATCTCAAGTGGCATGACCTAATGTCTCCCAGTGAAGGAAGGAGAGTATGGAACTTGGAAATGAGAGGATTAGATTTCCAATCCAGTTTTGCTTCCCCTTTAAGCATCATGAGGGTATTTCTAGAGTCACATTCAATAATGATGCGCTTAAGCCCCTTATTCCTATTCTTGGTTAACCCATGATAAACAACTACCACTTCAGCCATGCTTGAAGTTTGAATTACAAAATTTTCCACATAAGAAAGGATGAGGCTGCCACATGAGTCTCTAATCCCTCCACCCACTCCTGACCAACCTGGGTTGCCCCTAGATTACTTGTTGAAATTCAACTTCAACCAATCGGTGTCGAGGGTGGGGGGTCCATTTTTTCATAATTGTTTGTTGCATATATATTTTTTTGTTAAGTTTTTGAAGATATAATCATTATAATTTGGATAGAGGTGTATTATGTCTTGCATTTAACCTTTTTATATATGGATTTGAATTAATGTCTTCTTTTTGTGTTGAAATGAGGATATCAATACTTAGGGTTCAAATATATTTCTTACAATTTTTTTCTTTATTTTCCCATTTTTTCACACATGTGAAACAAAGGCCTTAATGTTCTATGAAAAACCTACATTCATAAGAAATAAAAAATAAATATATTCAAAATTATACTTTTTGGAAATATTATAATAAGGACTATATACTTAAAAAATGAAATAAATGAATTCGCTTAACCCCCCAAAATCTAGTGTAAAAATGGTTTTTACAAGCATTTTGTTAGGTGCAAAGGAGAATCAATTGTAGTTATGACTTAAGACTAGAGAGGTTCTATCCAAGAGGCTTTGATCTAACCCTCTTCAATTAATTCCTTCAAATTGGACTTTTCAAGGCTTAATCATTTATATTTATATTTTAAAATATTATTTCAGTCAAAATCAGGATGTACAAAAATTTGTAACGCATTATTGTGGGATTACCCATTCTTTTCAAGTATTAACATGACATGTGAAGGAAAAGAGAGAGTTAAGAGTCTACTGTAGTTGGATGTTAGAATTGAATCCCAAGTCACGATATGAATCCACAAAGGGAGAAAATCATTCAAGTGTTTTTCCTCAAAGCATAGACCTAGTAGTCTCTCTTGCACCTTCCTAATGTACAAGTGGTCTTACACTTCACAAGGGTATAGACACAAGAATTGGTCAAAATTTCCATTTGATCCTAGAGTTGTATCCATCACAAATCTAGTTAGTCACACAAATTTAGACCCCTGCTATGTATGACCTAAGGACTAGACTATGTATCTAGACACAATGAACTAACTAGGCACAAGTAGAACTTTGTGCCACATTGGCCAAAGTTTTTTTTGAATAAAATCACTTTCAAGAAGTGCGGTCATCAATTAACCACCCCTAACTGACTTGAGTATCACAAAAATGCTATAGCTGTAACTGTAGACTTTTACCAAACTTGGTAGACAAATAAATCTCAGGTCAAGCATCCTCACTTATTGACCTTAACAATTGGATTCATGTTCTATCAAGAGTACATTAGGTTAAATTTAATCAACTTATTGTTTGATTTTAGGTTACATGACCCAATTTACACTTACATATAACCTCTATCACTCCTATGCCTAGGTATAAATAATGTCCCTAAGCTTAAGGGGATCCTTCGTTGTGTTTAACTACTTCACATTAGAATTCTAACACTTAAAATTCTTGAGCTTGGTCTAATTATTTCTTAATAAATAAAATGGACTCTTATAAGTGTACCTAAACAAAATAAAGGTTTAAAGGATTATTACATATCACTTCTAAGTTTTGAATTCCAAGAAATTCTTATAATAAATGATGACAAACATAGCACCTGAAGGTAAGCTCAATTCCTATTCCCAAATGCATTCAAGAATGTACCCTACTAGTAATTCCTTACATGCATACACGAATAGGAATATATTATTCTTACACCCACTCTAGTTTTGAAGATGTTTAATAATGTATAGAAGTCTTATTCAAGTAGGAAAAATTACATGTTTTCAGTATTATTGTAGGAACCCTTCCATAATACCCCAAAATACTAGCTATATTTTTTTTATGTGTTATTAATTTTTTTTAAGTTATTAAGTGTTCATTCATTGATATACTCGAATATTCCTATCCACATAGAATAGGTATCAGTTCATTCATATAACCATGTGGGTTAGGCATCTTCTCATTTGCAACAGGCATGTACCCAATCGGGGTAGGCATCTATCTCCATTAAGGCATGGGATAGGTATGTGCTCTAGCCAAGGTCTTGTTACTCATCAGGACCATTTGGTTCTCGAGTCACATCCGTGAAGACTAGACTTCCCAATGGAGGTGCATTGAGGTAATTGTCGTCAAAGGTATTGTTTTAAATTTAGCTTGAAACCCACCTCAGAATTTAGCCTATGCTGGCATCAAGTGATCCATCTAGGATCCTTTCGAGTATACATGAATTTATTTTATCAGAATATTTATTTTAGGAATTATTAATGCAATCCTTGTGCTGAACAATTATCTTGAGTTATTAATATTGGTTAACCTTCTTAAATCCTCATCCCCGATTGCCTATGTACTAGGGACTCACTCTATCCCTAGAATTCCTACATACACCACCTACAAATGGGATCAAGGCCTATATGTAGTTTTTGTTTCAAAACTAGGTTTGACTTAAATTTTTTAGTAGATACGCAACCCTTTATTTCTCCCCATCTCCATGATGTTCCTTATTTCTCACTGGCAATTTATAGGGTTGATGCCACACACCATTGTTGCAACTTTATTAGGCATTAAATTTAGTAGCTCAGTCATGACAACTTTACCCATAAGTGCAGACTAGAGGGACCGTATATATTGAATGCTACTAGTGTGTTTTTCTAAGTTTCTCCTCTTGTTTAGGTTTATTAACAACATAAAAATAAAATGCAACTAAACCAATATATGAATAAGTTCTTCATAATAAAATATTTAGAAAGGAAAAGGAATCACTCAAATCAATTATCATTAAAAGATAACAATTAATGAGTGATAAGTTCTATATGTAAGGAATTTCATTACTTTCCAATTTCCACAACAATAAAGAAAGAAAATAAAATTAAATGACATTCTAGCTACTCAAATAGATGATTTTATCTATCCTAATCATCATTCAAGAATATATTTATTTATCAAAAGAGAGGAAGATTGTGCATTAAATAGTTTAAGAGTAAATAATTAGCAACTCATTTAATTCCCTTCATATAGTAGGTTAGAATGAATGAAAAGTTATTTCCCAAGTCACTAATACATATACATAATATTTATATATGTATACACATATATGCATGTGCCTATGTGTATATTTCATATACACGTACACATTTTCACATTTGTACATATATAGTGTGTAATCATATATGCATACACACACACATAAATGAAATAATATTTTGCATAATAATTTAATATATAAACTATCATAAAAGAATCATATATGATTTTTTTGATCAAAAGGAAGATCTAAAGATCTAGACGAGGTAAAGCCCAACCAACTCTTAGACCTAGGCTTAAATATTGGATTTGTCTTACATCTCCAAGGCTCAAAATGGTGACAAAAAATGAATTAACTTGACCCAATTACATGACAACTTGACCTATATGAAACAAACTAGAGTGGAAACTTTGATGTTCCCATGTCTACATTTCTCTCTCTAATGATGCTCTCCCTCTCTTCCTTAGGGTTGAGTGGCATGCCCTACACAAAACTCAATTAAAACCAACTGATGCAATCCCACATCTAATCATATTTTTACCACAAAATTTACTTTACGAGTAAGAAAATAATAATTGTATCATAAGAGGGGTGTAACATATCCCCTCTCCTGAATGGGAATTCCTCTAATCAGGCTAAAGCAATGGCCTTAGTCTAGGGAATCAGGATTATGGACATTGAGGGTGACTCTAAGCTCATCATTGATGTTGTCAAAGGGCGGAATAGGCTCAATTGGACCATTGAGGGAACCATCAGGGACACCTTGAGGCTCATCTCCAGGCTTGATTTATTTAAAATTATGCATGTCTACAGGGAAGACAACAGAGTGGCAGATGCCCTAGCAGCCCTTGGCCTAAATCTTTCTAGTTTGAGATGTTGGAGGAGCCATAATTACTTCTCGGACCATGTTAAATTCCTTCTTCAGGAAGAGAAATCTAAAATTCCTACCAATGATTGAGCTATTGCCATGCGTTTTCCTTACTCTCCTCTCTTCCCTTGGGATCATCCGGAGGTGTTGGTTTCAAAATTCACATTAAGAGAATATTCCTTTGATCTATGCCAATGTGGTGGTGACTCGTTTGGCTAGGCTAGCGATGAAGGACGTGCTGCTTTTTTGAAAAATCCTTTGGGCTTATTGCATTATGATTAGGTACGATTGGATTGGTAATGTGTTGGTTGCCACTGGTATTTGCTCGCTCTTCATGCCTCATAACCAGGAAATAATTTCCAAAAGTGATTTAATTTTTCCCATGCACCCAGCTTCATGTCTCAGTTAATGACGTCGGGCTCGCACACTTCCCATTGTCTTTTCTTGGCTTGCTTCTCGAAGGGTCTGCAATTTTCTCTGCGAAATTTTTTTGATGTGTAAAGAATTTCTGTTGGCGGAGGATATGGGGGTGAAAGAGTTAGATACAAACTGGAGAAACCAGATGATTTCAAAAATGACCCCTTGGTCTAGAATTTCTGCGTCGAAGGAGGGGTTGCCAATTTTTTGGAATGTTTGCAGGGCCATGATGAGCAGCTCTTGGCTACTTTTGCCTCCTCCTGGTCTGGGAGGTGTGTTTTGGTGGGCAACATTTCTTTTGATGTATCTAAGGAAACTATTGCCTAGGCCACGAAGCTATCCCTTGATGGATGACGTTGGAAGCGAACCAACCATGTTGTCAATAGCAAAGGTCTGAAACGCTTCTTCCACAATCGTGAGGAACTTGTCAAAATCTAGGGTGGGTTTGCTCAGGAAGATCTTAAACACCCATGGAATATGATCTTCCTTATGGTCATGAAGTACTTGACTCTCAAGGGCAGGCACAAGGTATTTTACTACTATCATTTGCCTCTTCTAAATCATTTTTGCAATAATGATTTTCTCTGTCTACCCTTTTATTTACTGCATTCCATTGAAAGCCTTATTAAAGACACCATGGACCCCAAGCATGTGGATAAGCCACCCTACCTTCTTCACCATGGCCTTATTTACAGGCTATACAAATTTCATGAAGCCCTCCCCCCCCCCCCCCGCCGAAAAACTCTCGCTCTCTCAGCCCCCTATGCCTACTCCTCAGTAGCTTGCCGCTTTGTCTATGGCCTCCCCCATATTTTTTCAATATTCGCATGAAGGCTTTTCTACGACCAACTTCTCCATGTCTTTGCCTGCTTATTCCTCCACTGTTTCTTTATCTGTGGTCTCTCCCACCTTGACTCTGTCCACCTCTCCCAATGTTTCCTGCTCCCTATCCAAAGGTAAAGGCAAAACCCCTGGTAAACACAAACATATTGTCTTTGATGACAATTCATCCTCTGAGGATGCTAAGAATGACAACCCTTCCCCTGATTCTGAGGTTAAAAGGAGATCCTCTAGATTGGCTTCCAAAATCTTCCATAAAAAGAAGACCCTTGTGATTGAAAATATTGACTCAGAGGAGGGCCCCATTGAAGATAAGGAGGGAGGACCCTAAAACCACTATGGGGGCCCTCGGTGAGGATGCTGCTGAAGTGGATATGAATAGGGACACCATAGATTTGAGCACTGTTGGTGCCACTGGAATAGACAATTCTGAGATGCAATCTCGGGACTCTGTTGATGTTAAGGATAGGGCCCCTATGAACATGGGCACTGTGGGTATCATGGGTGACGAAAATTATGATACTAAAGCCTTGAGCTTTGGTGACTTGGACTCGAATTAAAAGATGGCAGAACAGGTGATAAACTCTATTCCTTTGATGCACCTGGGCAATGATATTGATTGTTCCCTCACTGAAGATGTGGCCAAGGCAATGGATAAGACTATGGATGACATGGCTATTGTGAACCCCCAGGGTATCCCTCCTCTAGAGAAAATGGAAATGTTGTGCACAAACGTGTTGGACAACATGCAGAGGATTGAGAACCTTGGCCCTGTGCTTGAATTGTAGGCTATCATGGATGATGTCAATCAGCTCAAGAGAAAAGTGGAGGCCTAGGATGCCCAAATTGTGGGCCTTAACAAATTTTATCTACAAATTTTACATAGCTCACCGCTCACCCTCTCTTTACTGAGGGAACATACTGCAGACACAGAGGAGGATAAGTAGGAGGCTAAGGAACTATTAGGCCCAATATGGAAAGCTAATGTACTGAGAGGAGAGGGGTGAATCAGTACTTCAAATCCTTTCTTGAACAATAACTTTACTATTAAGCATAAACCAAAAACTGCTGCAACATAATACAATGCTAAAAAACATAAATAACAATCATACATGATTCACTCCATAACACATATATTTTGGTTACGCAGAAACTCTTGGTTAGAGAGAAAAACTGCGGTGGGGATGGCACCCACAACTTCACTACTGCAATAATAAAGGTTGCTTGGTTAGAGCTACATGTTTAGCTATTTCTGATAGCTTACCCTATTAGGAGTATCAAGATCTTTAGATCTACTTTGCTAACGGATTTTACAACACTTAACTAAATGCTACACCTAGTTAAAGACTTTACAATTTATAGACTTTGTTAGAGTCTTTTTACCCTGTTAAAGGTTTCTCTTACAACTCAAAATATTACAATAAAATCTTTACAAATATCTACAACTTTACATCTAAAATGTTATAGTAGATTCTATGTGCTCAATATAGTATTACCTTGCTCATATCATAGCTCGTTAATTGATAAATCAACTCGATAAACCCTTCTATTTACTCTGTCCCTTAACTGTTCTCTAAAATCTTTCTCGGTGACCTCTGAATGTTTCTGACAGTCATAACAGTCACAACACATTGTCCTTTCTCATGATATTGCTTTTCAACTTATCTATCACACATGTCTCATACTCTTTTTTTTTTATATCTGATCCTTAAATCATTCTCCATATAAATAGATCTCTTAGGATGATGATCTTGTTCATGCATCGATCTTACAAACAAGATTCATCAAATGAATAACTATACAAAATATTTCATTGGATATATGTCCTCAAAATAATACACAATCTTTAAGGTGTAATTTCCTATGTGATAATGGTTCTTTGTTCCTCGATATTGTAACACGTTTCCACACATGTGTCTAGGTTCAATTAATCTGGTAACACATTTTCACTCGGTGTGTGTTCACTCGGTATATCATTTTTGCTAGTCGGTAGACATAGAGTGTTACTCGGTAGACAGCTCAGTGTATACTAGACTCTGTGACTTCTATCTTTTGTAACCGACTGCTTTAGTGCTTACCGACTGAATGTTCCGGTAGTATTAACTGACTAGAGTATATAGGATGACTTTGGATATAAAACTAATGACAACTTAGTAAATAGTAACAATCTCCCCTTTTGACATTAGTTTTGAAATGTTTGACAAAACTCCTTTTAAAGTCATAACTCAAGATCTATATACTTACAAAATTTAACTAAAATGACAGTATATACAATAGTCAATAAATAGTATATTTAGATATACTCCCCTTATCAATATACTATACATAATTCTGATTTTGCATACTCGGTGATCAATGTTCTGTGTTTACTGCACTTTACTCTTTGCTCTTTGATCATTGCTTGATGTTTACTGCTCCCCTATCAAATTCAACTATGCATTTGGATACTCTATTATGCTCAGTATACTCCCCCTGTATACTACACTCCCCCTTTGATACTTTGATACTATACTCCCCCTTTTTGACAAACATCAAAACTAGTTACCATTCGATGGAGGCAATTGGTCAAAAATGGATTTATACTTTGTCCTTGCATCGGTGAGAGTGGTAGAGAGGGCATCCTTGACATTATCCATGAGTGAATTCTGAGCTATAATGTATGCTAGGAGTGAGATCAGACCATCTAGTGTGCTTCCCTCTGGTTGAGTAGGTAAATGAGTGGCTCAGTTGATCTTCTCTTGAATAGATGAAAGATGAGGTATGAATAGTGTCTGAAGAGTCATTATATCCATTCTGATCTTGTGCTCTTCATTTCGAAGTTCCAACTATTGAGCCATAAGAGTTTGCAATTTGGTGTAGAAATTCTGAATAGAATTTGGCTTAGTAGTCAATGTATTGGAGAGATTGGTGATCTCTTGTTCAATGACTTTGGTTTTATTTTTGATATCCTTAATGAATAAAGAGAATGTACAGAGCTTTTGAAACAAATAAAGAATAAGCTTAAGTTGAGGGAACAACTTAGCAATAAATTTGACTAGCTTGACTTTACCGATAGCAATCGCTTTCTGTACCTCTTCAATCATTTTTGCAGTTAGCTCTTTATCCTTCAGTTTGCTGAGGTATTCAGATGCATCTACTCTTGATGCTTCTAATTGAGTGAGGAGTTCATCCAGTTGCATATGGATGGCAACATCTTTATTCATGGTAGCTTCAGGTAGCATGTCTAACAATAATGCCTTAACCTTTTGAAGTACACAGTTCTTTTTCTGAGTAGCCATCTGTCTTTCCTTTTCAACTTTGGAATTGCATAGCTCTCCAAATTCAATGAGTGCTTGCCCTTTCAGTTTAGAAATGTCAACATTTAGCAACACAATGGGCTTAGACAGATCCATCTTGAAACTATGTTTCTTCATTTTCTTGTCTCTAGATGATGAGGCTTTCACCAGTTGAACTAGTACAATGGCTTTGGAGGCCTCATCATCCTTGGTAGGTTGCTTGGTAGAGGCAACACTTTTGTCAGTTCCTGTAGCCTCTGTTGTGTCCTTCGATGCTTCTATACTTGGGGTCTCAGTGGCAACAGTTTCTGTGCTTGCAGGTGCTTGAGAAGTCTGTTCCCTAGTGGTCTGAGAAGTAGATTCTCCTTTGGTAGACTACTGACCCCCTTTCCCTTGATTAGTATCTTTAGGATGCTCGGTTGGGACTTGTTGAGTGACTGGAGGATATGACTTGACTTGTTCCAAAACTGATTCAGTGGATACACGTTTGGCATAGGCATTGCCTTCTATCATTTCTTGTCCTTGATCCTCAGAAGCGATGACATCCTCATCTAATTGAATAGTTTTAGCAGGATCTTGTTTGGTGATGTCAACTATTTCAACTTCACTTTGAGGTTCAGCACAAGGTTCATCATTCTTGAGTCAGAATATTTCTTGCCATTTTTCCTTAGTTTCATTCTCGACTTCAAGATAAAGACCGTTCATCATTTTCAATGCTCTCTGCTTTACTTGAAAGTTTCTCTTTGAGGTCTTTAAATGTTCTTTAATGTCATCTACTGACATGTCTAGAAAGAGATGTACCAAAACTCTTTCTCTAACCTATTTCTCTGAGTCCATAGCATATTGCCACCTGGTGTCAATATGTGAATACAATGTTTTAGGAAGGAAATCAGTCACTTCCAATGGGACTATTTAGAATTTAAGTAGTGTACATACTACTACTTCTTCTATTTGCCTCTTTTCATCTTCATTTCTGGAATCATATTTCACATATCTAAAAGCTCTAAATCCACCATATTATTTCAGGTTAGCACATAAATTATCAATGCTATGTACATCTTCCTTTTGTCTCTTAACAATTTGAAATTTGCATGTGTCTTCAGACTCTGTGTCACTTGACTCTTTGCTCAAAATGAGTCTCTGAGGCGTATTCTTATAAGTCCTTGTGACCTTAGGCATTGCGACATTTTTCTAGTTCTTACTCGGTGACACTGTAGATGATCTAGTATTAGGTCACTTTGCTGGAGGAGTCGGTGATACTTGTGAGGAGTCCTATTTCTTCCTTTTCAAAATTTTGCCTTTTGGCAACTCGGTGCTCAAAGTAATAGTAGCTTCATGAGCTTCAGATTCTTCCTCAATTGCAAGTAGTTCACTCTTGACAGGAGTGGAGGAAGAACCTTCTCCAAATTTCTCAGTTAACACTTTAATCATTTTAATTGCTTTCCTTATAGCCTTAGGTACTACAATGCTCATCTTAACTTTTTCTTTAACCTCTTCATAGGTTCCGTACCTGATTTCTGTAGCATGCCTTGGAAGTGCAAGAAAGTCATCTATCTACTGTTGTGAAATGTCAAAATCAATCTCATAACCCATAGGTGACAAAGATTGAGTTCTTGGTTCCACTGCATTGACATAGCAGTAGTTAGTGTCTACTTCAAAGCATATATCATCCTTGTATTTCTCCACTAACTTGGGTGGAATCCTATACCTATTATGCATCCTTTCCTGAAACTTGCTGAAGTAATCATCCATAATCTCATTAAAGTTATCACCTAGCTGTTTGATGAAGTCATTGATTTTATGGGTGATTGGTCAGTGTAGCTCCCAAACTAAATTACCGATAGATGGAAAGAATTTCTGAAAAAAGAAAAACATGCATACCAAGAGTGATCCAAACTTCAGTGTGTTAGCCGAGTTGTTCTTCTTTAGCTTCCTTATGGTGTTTAGATTTTCAAACAGATTCTTCAACAACACATCATAAAGATCAATCTTCATTCCCTTCTTCACAATTTTATATGCTAAATCAATAGCTGCACATGGTACACTATTTTCCCTTGCCGATTGAAAGAAATAATAACCTATTACTCTAATGGCAAACTTCAGTTCCGCATCTGTGACATTATTCAGTTTTAGACCTCTGTAATCAGATTCAACACCGGTTAAAGTGATCAATTCCTTCTGTGAAATCATTTTCTGAGCTCGGGCATGGTCATAAATATGGTATTCGGTTATCAAGTGAATGATTTCCTCAGTGATTTTGAATGGCTGCTCCTCTAACCACATGAAATCATCATGAACTCTTCTCAAAACAAACTTGACCCATTGGGGTTTGAAGACACGGGGATAGGTTAGGGCTTTGGTCAATCCCTTGACTTTAATGTGTTCAAACTTGTTATCTAGTTTTCCATCGGTACACAATTCATCATATGTGTCCTTGATCTCAACATGACCTAGTTCCTCAACACGACATTTGGTGAAAAATCTGATATCCTCAACCAGCAAAACCCCATTCAGAATGAGTGAAAATACCATTTTATCATCTGGTTCAGATGCTACTTTGGGAGGTAGGGAATATTTCAACGAGGGCTTCTCAATGGTTTCAACAACAGTGGGTTTTTGAATCTTTGGAGCCATTACAAACTCAGGATACCTACTAACGAAAAAAGATTAGGGTTTGAAACTTAACCAACAAATGCTTTCACTTAGTAAATATAAAACAGATAATCACACTGATATTTCCCAGTTAGCTAGCTCTTAGAAACGCTTGAGATCGATGTGTAAATACCTTGAAATTCGCTCGGGAGGTGTTTGATCGCCTTTGAATTGCTTAGCTCTGCTCTCTGAAAAACTTGGTAAGTGTGAAATGACTGTGCAAAGTGCATTAAGTACACATTTTACCTTGTCGGGCTCCGTGCGGTTAGGTCAAAAAACATTAAATGCACTCGGTTCCACTAAACCGATTACCTTCCTTTTTGCCTTTTACCGACTAGACAAATTTCCTGCATTTACCAACTAGACTGGTGCTCTAGAAGACTAGATAGAATTTCAAACTCGCTAATGCATCTTAGCTATGTAGATTTTGGAATTAAGTACATGATTAAATAGGAACTGTTAAGATCTAACTTTGAGAGAATGCAGTCCCTTCATACCTTTACCGATTAATTCGAAGTAGATGCACCTAACTTGGTAGGTAAGGTGCTTTCTTCATTAGTTGATCCATTTTCCTTCTTTTTCCAAATCATCTGTAATTTGCTTCTTATTACCTCAGTATCTCCTCTAGGTTGATCTCTGCAATCTCCAGCCAAGTGTCCAACTTTGTGACAATGAAAACATGCCATACCAGGATTTCTCCATGATCTTCGGTTGTTCATTCCAAACCTTATAAAGCAGTTTTCACTTATATGTCCATATCTTCCACAGCATTCACACCATATCCTTGTATTGTAATCCCATGGTACTGCAACATATTTTTGCTTAGGATCTGTGTGAGTTTGGTAACCTCTAGTATTTGCTTGGTGTGCAAACCACATATAGTTCTTCTGCTTAAACCAACACTTTTCGGTACTATGTCCATATCTATTGCAGTTTTTACAAAACCCTTTGAATTTTGCCTTCTGATAATGGCTAACAGACTTTGTCCTACATTGATTAGATGTGTGACCATACTTATTGCAATTGCTACAATAACCATTAGACCTAGTGACAGTCGGTTGTTTACCTTTTCTGATTTGGCACAAGTTGGTAGTATGTCCTTGTTTTCCATAGTAGTTTCAAATAGGCTTCTTTCCTTTGATGTTATTTTTGTTTCTAGCTTTCTTTGATGATTCTCCTCTCTCGGTAGTGTGGATTCTCTTCTCGGTAGATTCTTTTCCTTTGTAACCGAGTCCCACATCTTTGTTGGATCTTCTTGTATTCAGTTGCTCATCCAACATCTTTGATGCTTCATAACTCTTCTTCAGTGTTTCTTTTGATTTCTTCTTTGTTTCAAGTTCATCAGTCAATCTTGATAGTTCAAGTTTCAATGCTTGATTATCATCATCTTTCAGATTTGCTTCATGATGTGCATAACCCAATTGATCTGACAGATTACTTTGTATTCCAGTCATCCTAGTGATTTCATCATTCTTTTCAGACACTAATGCTTCAAGCTGTTGTTTTTCTCTTTCCATATCTCTTATGTTATCCTCGGCTGTCCTCAATGCATCAAGATTTTCAGTCATCTGTGTGCTAAAATGCTCATGTTCTCTTTTCATTGCTTTTAGTTGTTCAATCAGTGCTTTGTTCTTTTCTTTCAGTTCTCCAATCATTTCTTCAGTCTCTTCAGATATACTGTTCTCAGATGATGTCTCAATTTGTTCCACCAGCTCTTGTGAGTCCTGTAGATCATCAGACAAACTTCTTCTAACTTTCAATGATTTTTGCATTTGTCTTTGCATGTTTGCAATCACTTGATTAGCATTATCCAACTCTTCTTGCAGATACACAATTCTCCGAGATTGTTTATAGCCTTCCATTGATAAGATTTTTTTCTTTAGGCTGTTAAACCCTTTTCCAAGATTGAAGCTTTGATACAAATTGTTAGGCCCAATATGGAAAGCTAATGTACTGAGAGGGGAGGGGTGAATCATTACTTCAAATCCTTTCTTGAACAATAACTTTACTGTTAAGCATAAACCAAAAACTGTTGTAACATAATACAATGCTAAAACAAATAAATAACAATCATACATGATTCACTCCATAACACATATATTTTGGTTACATAGAAACTCTTGGTTAGAGAGAAAAACTGTGGTGGGGATGGCACCCACAACTTCACTACTGCAATAATAGAGGTTGCTTGGTTAGAGCTACATGTTTAGCTATTTCTGATAGCTTACCCTGTTAGGACTATCAAGATCTTTAGATCTACGTTGCTAAAGGATTTTACAACACTTAAACTAAATGCTGCACCTGGTTAAAGGCTTTATAATTTATAGACTTTGTTAGAGTCTTTTTACCCTGTTAAAGGTTTCTCTTACAACTCAAAATATTACAATAAAATCTTTACAAATATCTGCAACTTTACATTTGAAATGTTATAGCAGATTCTATGTGCTCAATATAGTATTACCTTGCTCATAGCATACCTCAATAATTGATAAATCAACTCGGTAAACCCTTATGTTTACTCTGTCCCTTAACTGTTCTCTAAAATCTTTCTCGGTGACCTCTGAATATTTCTGATAGTCATAACAGTCACAACAGATTGTGCTTTCTCATGATATTGCTTTTCAACTTATCTATCACACATGTCTCATACTCTTTTTTTTTTATATATCTGATCCTTAAATCATTCTCCATATAAATAGATCTCTTAGGATGGTGATCTTGTTCATGCATCGATCTTACAAATAAGATTCATCAAATGAATAACTATACAAAATATTTCATTGGATAGATGTCCTCAAAATCAGACACAATCTTTAAGGTGTAATTTCCTATGTGATAATGGTTCTTTGTTCCTCAATCTTGTAACACATTTCCACACGTGTCCAGGTTCAATGAATCTAGTAACATGTTTTTACTTGGTGTGTGTTCATTCGGTATATCATTTTTGCTACTCGGTAGACATAGAGTGTTACTTGGTAGACAACTCAGTGTATACTAGACTCTGTGACTTCTATCTTCTGTAACCGACTGCTTTAGTGCTTACCGACTGAATGTTCCAGTAGTATTAACCGACTAGAGTATATAGGATGACTTTGGATATAAAACTAATGACAACTTAGTAAATAGTAACAAGAACTGTATAAGTTCCTGTTTAATGAATGGAATGGTGTCATTGATGCTACCGGGGTGCGAAAGGTGTCCCCGTAGTTTTTTGTTTTTGTTTTTTGCTTGTTGTTTTTTATTTTCTAAGACTTGGTCTCATTTTTCTGTTAGTTCTGTTACTTTTAATGTTGTTATAGTGTTGTTTTTTGCACTATGATCTCATTAATATTTCTACTATGTAAAGGGTCAATGTCCTTGTTCTCACTTCTTTTTTAATAAAAAACATATCCTCCACTCAAGAATCATTGTCCTCGATGATTAGAGTATCAACATGAAAGTAAAAGAGTTTTTTTTAACATGAAATCTTAAAGACTTCAACTATTATAGATGCAAAATAGATAAGGAAACTTTTGACAAATCATATCATAATCCTTCTACGTGGATTGTCTTTTGCATATTGGTCCCACTAGACCTTGCAATGTCTAATTTCATAGTTATGGAAGTAGAGCTTGCACACCTTAGGAAGTTTGTGAGGCTTTATTTTTACCAATCCTAGGTCCTACACTTGTAGTATATTACAATCAATCATATGATCAAAATCAAATAAATACTTTTTCAAATAGGATACATGAAACACATTATGTAGTCTATTGAGAAATGGAGGTAGAGAAATTCTATATGTAACTAGGTTGATGACTTCGAGGACTTGAAATGGCCCCATGTATCTAGGAGCTAATTTGGAAGACTTTCATAACTTGATGGATATTTTCAGAGGATTCACTCAGAAGAGCACTTTCTCCCTAATAAAAACTATCTTTGGGTTTGTTTTGTTTCATCATAACTCTTTTGTCGATCATTATCTTTTGTTAATCTCTATTTGATTAGATTAACCTATTCCTCCATTTCAAAAAAAAATTTTGGACTAAGGCTAATCATATCTTCTTGTTTGTCTCACCTAATAGGATCTTATCACTTCCTTCTATATAATGCCTCAAATGGTTTCATTTTGATGGTAGATTGGTATGATTTATCGTAAGAAAATTCAACTAATTGTAAGAAGTTTTCCCACTTGTATTACTGATCCATGTAACACATTAATAGAAGATATTCTAGCACATAGTTAACCCTCTATATCTGGCCATCTAGCTCTAGGTGATATGCATGAATTTTCAGGCTATGCTGGGTGCTCCATCAAGTAGGGTTCTAGGTATAAAATGAGCTACTTTAGGAAGTTTATCTATCACCACAAGAATTGTGTTATGTGTTCTTTTAGACATGGGTAGTCCCTATACAAAATCCATACTTTTCACTTGCCACTTCTAATCTAGAATGACATGTGGTTGTAGTAATCCCATTAGTTATTGGTGTCCTACCTTCACCCTTTGACATTCAAAAAAAGTTGGCATATACCTTGCAACATCTCTTTTCATTCCTTTCTAGAAATATAGGATCTTAGCATCTTCTAAAAGTTTTGTAAGATGACCTAGATATGGTGTAGAATGCATCTCTTTCCAAACCAAGTTATCAATTCTGCCAAATATGGCATGTACATCTAGCCTCTATACCTCAGAAGACTATCTAGTTCAAAATAGAACTTATAATATCTTAGATCGTTTGGATTATCCTTAAGGTGCTTCCTTAACCTATTTGTAGTACTCGTGTTCTCCCGACTGTTGTAAAACTTGAGTTTTGAAGTTAGTGCGAATGGAGACCATGGATGAACTTACAACTTCATTTCAAATCTATAAATATATATCAATGTTCATTTATATAAATTTTCTATCCTTATCCCTAGATATAGCATTCACTTCACATCTTTAAAATATTCAATTCAACCAACACAAAGAGGAGTGGAATCTAATCAACATTCAGCCCTTTTCACACAATTGAGATTGAATCTATTGATTTCATCTCCTCTCCCATTTAATGTATGAGAAATAGGTCTAGCTTGCAAACATAATCTTTTAAACACATATTTTCCATCACCTTACAAAAGGGTTTGTCTGATAAGTAGTGCTGCCACATCTAAAGAGCTTGCACAATCACTACAAGCTCTAGATCATGAGGGGCATAGTTTTTCTCATAATATTTTAGTTTCCTAGACTCATAATAAATTACACATCTTTCTTGCATAAGGAATTCACCTAAGACTTCCCCTAAAAAATTGATAACTAGTACCAAATGACCGTCTGGGTCTGGTACTTTTACAATAGGTGCTAACCTTAATATCTACTTTAGGTGAATGCAATTTTTTTGACACTTTTTGGTCCTTTTAAATCTCTTTCCTTTTCTCTTGAGAGAGATGATGGGTTTGGTTATACTATAGAAGTTCATCACAAAATAATTGTAACAATCTACAAATTCCAATAAAGATTCACACTTCTTGAAAATTCCTAGGGTTCAACCATTCAAGTATTTCCTTGATCTTGGTAGGGTCCATTACTATTCTGTTTACAAAAAAAATGGCTTAGATATTGAACCTCCTACTAGAAGAAGGTACACTTAGATAGCTTTCCATAAATCTTGTACTTTCACAAATGTTGAAAGACTATATAAAGATGCTAGTAATTTTCTTCCTCATTGTTGGAGTAAATAAGGATATTCCATAGGAATACTAGGATGAAATTGTTGAAAAAATTCCTAAAAAGTACTATTCATTAGGTTCATCAATGTTGCGAGGGCATTGCTAAGACTAAATGACAACACTATAAACTCATAGTGTTCATATCTAGTCCTAAAAGTTGTCTTGTGAATATTGTCATCCCTAAGCATTAATTGATGATAGCTTGACCGCAAATCGATCTTACAAAACACTACAAACCCATGCATCTGATCAAATAGATCATCTATTCATGGCAAGAGGTGCTTGTTTCTTGTTGTAGCCTTATTGATTGTATGATACTATGCACAAGTATAAGCTATCATCCTTCTTTTTCAAAAAAATTATGGGTGATCTCTATGGTGATACACTTGGTCTTATCAACCCTTTGGTTACAATTCCTAAATTTGTGCCTTTAACTCTATTAAATTTGCCATAGTCATGTGGTATGGAGCCTTATAAATTGGTTCTACTCCTAGAAATAGGTCAATTGAGAAATCAAACACCCTTTTAAGAGGTAGCCTTGGTAACTCTTCAGCAAAAACATCTTGGTAATTCCAAATACATGAGTATTTTTCTACAAAGGTTTGCATCACTTTTTTCTCTCTAACAATTAGATAGAAAAACCAATTCTCCCTATCTCACAAATTAAGCCTATTTCAATTACTGACCACTTTCCTAAATTCAACACCACATCTAGGAGGATCAATTAGCTCCAAAATGTTAATTCTATCTTGAGAAGATGTTGTGGATTAGGAACCCAAATTTGTTTGTTTTGATGAAATAGTGGTGGGAGGAGCCCATCAACATTAGCTAAACCAAAATGTTCTCTTTCTACAAAAAAATATTCAAAGAGAATTTTAAAAGATGGAACAAAGAAGTGATTAGAAACATTTTCAATGAAAAGAATAGGATCAAGAAGTAAGAAGAGAGTCTTAGTTGTAAGGTGGTTTGAGATGGCATGATGCAACTTGAATACATGAAATAAAAGAAGCTCATGGAATAATACAGTGATGTCTTGGTGTGGGAAGAATGATATTAGTGGTTTATGTTTTAGGAAGTATAGTTGGTATAGGGAGACCAAACCACAAAGTTTTTCTATAGCACTTCCAAGATAACGAGCAACCAAAACATGATCTCACATATCCTCTAAGTAGATGTCAATAGTAAACCATTGTCATTTTCAAAATTTAGGAGGTTAGCGTTGCTTTCTTTGAGGATCTACTTTGGGGAAGCAATTCCTTAGAAACTTTTCACAATGGCTTCTTAGACAAAATTCCTCACTTGGTATTTGACAAGGATAACACCTTTGTGATCACCCCTATTACTTTGGATGATGTTAAGACTCCTACATTTCAATTGCAACTTGATAAAGTGTCGAGCCCAAATTTTTTTCCTACCTTCATCTTTCAACCTTGTTGGACTTTATGGGGTAGGATATCTAGGTGTTGGTAAGGGAATCGAGAAAAAAGATGAAGCTCCTTAAGGAATTAAACAACATGTGAATATTTCTCTCATCCCCCAAAATGCAAATTGTTCCTCCTTCATAGATTTTAGGCCAATATATCTCTATAAAACTATCACAAAATCATATTCAAATTAATGGCAAGTAAATTGAAGGTGGTACTTCCTAAACTCATCTCCTAGGATAAAAGTGGCTTTGTACCTAAAAGAAATATTGTAGATGGCATCATCACTGCTCATGAAGTCTTGCACTTAATCAGAAAACATATCCTAAAGGGTATGATTCTTAAGCTAGATACTAGTAAAGCCTATGACAAGATTTGATGGAGATTCCTCCTTAAAATTATGAAAATTTTTTGTTTTGGGAAGAAATGGCTAAATTGGGTCCTTGGATGCATCTCGACTCTGAGATACTTAGTGATCATTAATGGTGCTCCTTGTGGTTTTTTTGATGGGGACAAAGGACTTAGGCAAGGGATCCTTTATCCCCTTTCATCTTTGTCCTCATGGCTATTGCACTAAGTAGGAAAGTCTCCTTCAATTGTAAGGTGGGGCTTTAGAGGGGCAAATATGTATTGCTCAATTTCTTAGTGTTCACTCACCAACATTTTATAGATGACAAAGTTTAATATGCTTTCCTAATAGTAAGTGAAATTATGGTCATCAATAATTTCTTAGTTGAATATTCAAATGTAATGGGATGGGTCATCAATAGAGACAAATCAATAATGTTTTTCTTCAATACCTTGAAGGCGACACAACATAGAATTGCCCCTTTGTTTAGGTTTTGCATTGAATGCTTGCCATCCATGTATCTAGTTATACCTTTATTCAATGAGGCAATAAAAAATAATATCTAGTGTGACACTATTGGGAAGTGCAAGAAGAAGGTAGAATGTTTGAAGGGGAGATATCTCTACATGTCTAGTAGAATCACTATGCTTAAGGGATCCCAATCTACATGCTTTCATATATTGAATTATCCAATGGGATTGCACCAATATATCCTCTCTACAATGAAAATTTGTTTGGGAAAACTCCAATGACAAGAAATGCATCCCTCTCTTAATGTGGGACACTATCAAAAAAAAAGAAAACTGAGAGGGGGTGCCAACATTCTCAAAATCTAGACATAGAACATTACTCTCTAGGCCAAGCTAACATTCTGGATCTTCAAAACTCCTGGGCCCTCTAGAGAAAACTCTTGAGAAAGAAATAATTAGATGATGACTCTCCTAACTGCATAATCACTATTGCACCTAGGGGCACTTCAATATGGAATTTTATTATAAAATGTAGGAGCACTATCATAGATAACCTCATGTGTTAAATTAGGTGAGGTAGCGATACCTCCTTCATGTTTGATTTTTGTAATGGCTACTATCCTCTTGTCACCATCGTAAGCTTGGAGATAGTAGTGCACACGTCCTTGGAGACATACGTGAGCAAAGTAAGTGACTATCTCCTGATCATTAATGATGGTGGCGTTTAGTCTTACAAATAGAAAGACTTTGACATGCTGGACCTTAATTGCAAGGGATAGTTGCTAAAAGAGCTGGGCAAGTAACATTTGCTATTATCCAATGGTAATGATGAAATTGTCCAGAGTGTGGCCAAGTCTGGTTTTTATTTCACCAAGATTGACTATGAGTTCATTAATCACGAAATCGAGGCGTATCCTTGGCGGACAGAGCTTTGTTGGGGCACAAATGTCCTCCCTAAGGTGGGAGTATTTTCTTTGACCACCCTTGACAAGTGAATCTTAATGGGGATATGCTACAGAAGGTTGGTATCTCAGGCCCTCAATGGTGTACTTTATTGAAAGAAAATGAAGAGACTGTTGACCATCTCTTGATTCAATGTATAGTGGCACAGACCTGTTGGTCCCATATTTGTCATAGACTTGTGTGGTCGAGACCACTCTCCAACGGTGTCCAGGAGGTCTTTTCATCCTAGCGTCACTTATCAAGAGAATATTGAAGTCCTCCAATTTCTCGGCTTACAACCATTATTGAATTCAGGCACAAACATAAAGAAGTCTTAACAATTTGGGAGTTTACTTTGTCCTCTTTTGATCCTTCTTTTGAGATCTCTATCTTTTATTCATTTTTTATTGTCGTAGATCTATATTCTTTGAGAGTTTACTTTGTCCTCTTTTGATTCTTCTTTTGAGATCTCTAACTTTTATTCTAGTCAGAATTGACTCAATTTTTATTCAATATTTTTTTCATTTTCAAGGATTATGAGGGAATTTAAAAATTTTAGTTGTAGGCCTGGAAAATTCAAGATTGAGAAAATCAAATCAAAGCATGAAAAATAGCTAAGCTAATCACAAACTTATTCAAACATGTTAATTATTCCTAGTTTAACCAACAAAACTATTGAAATAAAACATGAATTAAATGCAAATCAACATTTCCATGATTCTTCAATAAAGCTCTATTGTTCTTCATTTCATCTCTAGTTCTGATATGTCACTCATTGTGTAGGTGCAAATATGAAATGAAAGCAAGGATGCGATATTTGAGATCTATTAAGAATGTGATTATGCAAGATAGAAAGGTCAATTGCTAATTGAGACTATTTCGTCAAATGAAGATACATGGAAATTAGAAGATTTGAATGGTCAAAGAGACCCCAATTTTTAGAAAATTTGAGACTCAATAGACTGACAAGATTAAAATGGTTTTTTGTTAAATGGACGGACCTGATTGAGCACATGACAGAGCTCCCATTTGAGGAAGGATGGAGATGATGAAGAAAAAGTTAAAATGCAGATTTTTCGAGGATGCATGCCTCATTTTTTTAATTAAAATTGAAATATATGAGATATTTCAAAAAAAAAAATAATTTTCAAAAATTAAAGAGGATATTAGTTTCCCATTTTGAAAATTAATAGGATTTGGGAAAAATCATATAAAATAAATAAAATATTTGTTTCCATTTTGAAATTTAAGAGATGAGAAATTAGGATAAATAATTAAATAAATAATGATATTTATTTAATCATAATGACATAATTAGCTAACCAAATAATTTAAATAAATTATTTAATTAGGGGAGATAGAAATTGAACATGTAATTAAATGAGTAAAATCATTTAATTAAAGTGTGGATTCAAAGTTAATTGAATAATATAAATTATTTAATTAATATTAAAAGGAGATGATTAATGATGAATGATTAAATGATTAGGGGACTAATTAGTAAAAAGGATTTTAATTAAATGAACAATTAATTAAAGCTAAAAGGATGAACTAGTCAAACTGATGTCCAAAGACCCAAATTTGGTGAAATTAAATCAAATTAGGTCAAATTGGGTGAAATTGGGAAGAATTGGGAAGGTTTGGATGGAAAATGGAAATAATTGAACAAAAATGGGAAAATTAGGTCAAACCGAGTAACAGTGCGTAAACTGGGTCAAAGGAATAAAATGAGACCGATGTGATGCTTTCGGGTAGGAGAAGAGGTCAAAATGATGTCATGAAATCAAAATCAGGAGAAAATGATGTGATTTGGACATAAAATGGGAAAAGGGAAGCCGCGAGGTCAAAAAGGAAGTAAATTGACCTAATTGAGACATGTTTAGGGACAAATCGACATCATGAGATTAAAATGGAAATTAATTGGCATCAAGGGGATGAATTTAAAGATGTGATGATATCCTAGACTCGAAATGGGGATAAAGTAATGCCAATAGGACAGAAAATGGGAAAGGGGAAGTGGGACAGGATCGTGTGAATAATAAAGACTATATGTGCGATTAGGTTAAAAATGAAGAAGGCAGGCATTTACCAATTTCGGTGTCTACATTTTTCCCTCTTTGAGACAATGAGATTTAGAGTGTTGTTTCAAAGAAAATTAAAAATATAATAATTAAAAAATTAAAATAATGCCCTAGCCTTAGCAGACCGAGGGATGGAGGTAGGAAGGCCCCTTGAGAGATTGTTTATGTATGGCAAAAAATAAAAGATCTCTTGAAAGAAGAGAATAATGTTAGATGGAAGAGGAAATATGATGAAAGAGAAAAATGGTTAGTATTAGTAAAAGGCAAAAATCAGATAGGGAACAATTAGTAATGATGAAGCCTTGCTTTAATAAGTGCACCTTACTTTTAGAAAGCTTTATTTAATATAGAAAATGGTTACATCACATCATGACATATAGGTTAGAGCGATAATGCCATTTCTTTATAGAAAAATAGACATATTGCCGACAAGGAATGTTTCTATTCATTTTGAAACAGTTGGTTTTTGTTGCATGGTGTTGGCTGCTTGATTTTTTTGTGATTTATTTAGGATATTTTATGAATGTTTTTGGATTTGTTTTTTAGGACATTATTTGGATGTATTTGGTCTTTTTTTAGAACATTTTACTATGTTGTGGGTCTTTTTTTAGGACAATATGCTATGTATATGTTGCATCCTCGAACCTTGTTATAAAAAGAACCCTATTTGTCAATCATGGTAAAAGAATTTCCCCCAATATCTAGAAAGGCAAGGATATTATGGATGGATGAATAGACTCGCAGAATGGAAATAGATAAATGAAAGATAATGAAAATTTATAATAGCATCGAAGGTATTTTGGTTGCCAAGGACTATCCAACGATGGGATAACATGTTTTCGTTGAGCTAAGGGATTGGACATGACAAGATAAGACAATAGCATGGTGCATTTGATGGCATGTGCTCCTAAAAAATGTTCATATCACGAAGTTTGGTTGGAAACATGTTTTTCATTTTACATCCTATTCTATATCAAGATCAAGTGATGGATTTGGAATATGGATGAAGATGGGATATGGATAGGACAAGGAAGATAAAAAATGAAGAAGGAATATGAATAGGATAAGGAATATGAAATGAAGGGTGTGATAAGGGAAGCAATATGGACTAAAGGGATATGGATAGGGTGAAGCAAATAGGGCATGTAATGCTTAGGAAGATCCTTAGCCTTGTTAAGATCAAAGGTGGAAAAGAAAATATGGATGTAGATAAGGATGATCGACATGACAAATAAAGGATAATGAAGGATGTGATGGATAGGATGTGCTAAGACAACATGAATGGAAATTTCCCCAAGTGTGGAACGCAAGAAGATGAAGGATTATACATGACACCTATTTGCCAGGTTTTCATCATGATACTTGCCCAAGGTGTCTGTTTGCTAGGTTTTCACTAGTGGATTAATTATTTATCTTTACTATTTTTTTATTTGATTTTTTTTTTCATCTTTCATTTTTTTTACTTATTTTTTTTCTCTTATTTTCGTAGAAGACAATGGATGAATGATAGGACATGGAAGAAGGACTCAAGCATCTTGTTATTTAGCTAGTACCTTTGAAACAAGAAATAGACGATGACTAGTATGATCAAAGAGGTTGGTAGGATAATGAATGGAAAATGAGATGTTTAATTGGATGGAACTACGATAATGATTTATGCAATGGAATAGATAAGAGGGAAGGAAGGATGGAGGATAGGTGACAGATAGTGGATAAGATGTTGGAAGACTTGTGCATGAGTGAAGGAAAATGTTGGGAAGCTTAACATTGGCACATGCCTTGAGGGGTGGTGGAGTAATAGGAGTGCAACAAGTTTTGGATTTTGGAATTGAAATGGAGGAGTGGATGTGGATTTTGGGACACAAGGACCGAAAATGGTTTTGAAAGGTGGGAGATGGTTAGATGTAGGGATAGCCATTTTGGATACCAAATTTGATTTTTCTTTAGGATGTTTTGCTTTGAGGATCCACCTAGGAATCCACATAGTTTTTGACTTTTCTTTATTTTGTGGTTCCTTGGAATGCATTGATTCCACAAGTGACTTAGGAAGCCATATAGCTATTGAAATTCCTTTATTTTTTTTTTCAATGGGCCTTTGTGGTCTTCTAGATACTTCTTTTTCTTTTTGGATAATATTTTTTTTTTTTTTACATTACGATTAGATGGGACATGTTGATCCTTAAATGCATGTGAAATGATAGACTTATGGATTTTATGATTGGCATCCAAATTGCTTCCAAAGGGAATGGAATTTATAGATGGATCAAAATGATATGAAGGTCTTTTGGAAAGGTTGATGTAAGTATATGGTGGGAAGGTTCTTAGAGATGTGTGCCTTTGTTGATCCTGAATAGGGAATGGAAGGATATAAGGAAGTAAGATAGATAAAAGGGATGAAGTCTTTGATTTTTGGATATGAGGACCTAAAATGGATTTGAAGGATGAAGAATGTGCATGTTTGGACTTAGATGGATGGATGTGGGATTTAACAAGGGTATCAACATCTTGAGAGTGAGCTAAGTAGCCAAGGAAATGACCATCAAGATTTTCTTTGATAAAGGGGTTCTAATATACCTTGTTCATGTAGGCCTAGCCCTTTTCCTTGATAATGCATGATTTGACAATTTTTTTTACCAATTTGATTTTTATTGCTTTTTAAACAAGATGTGAGTCCAACTTGAGGTGGATATGGTATGGAATAAATAATAGGATCATGGAGTAAATCGGCTCAGATGAAGGTGAAGGAACCCATTTGATACTTAAGGGATTCATGAACAACTTGCACAGATTTGTTGGGATCATGAGGAGGACTAGGAGAAATGCTAGGTTCATCTAGTGAAATAGAAGCTTGTGGGAGACATGGAGGATTAAGACATGAAGATCAAGCGATGGATGGATCTTGATGGGATCTGAAAAAATACTTTGATCATGACTTGGAAGAGGATCATTGGACACCATTTTAAGGGTATTTTTCTCCTAATTTTGAATGGAATCATTGGAAAGGATGGAAAGGACATAATGATCTTTCTTAGGAACCCTTGTGTCAATAGGAATTGAAAGGACAACATCTTCTTAAGACAAAAAGGGATCACCTTGGATAGGATGGTCAGGGATAGTGAGATAGTCAAAGGAAATGAGATCTTTGTCAAATGTTAGATGCAATGGGAAAGATTTAAGATCTTGATCTTGATCTATTTTAGGACTTATTTCTTTGTCTTCTAGATCATTCTCTTGAAATGGGGTATGATTTTGAATATGAGCAACGGTTTCTGGGAAGGAATCAATGTTTTGAAATGAGTGCAATGGACTCTGCATGGGACTCTTTGCAATGGGATCATATGGTGTGATTGGGTCTTTCATTTCTAAAACATAGAAGGGACTTGCATCATGAATTGGATTAGCTTGAAAACCTACTATGGATAGGCCTTGGGAGGTTGCATCATTAAATGTATCATTTGATGGAGATAGTGTAAATTTTTCTTGTGAAACCTTAAGGAATGAATAAATGGTGAGCAATGTGGGGGCTAATTGAGGAGCAATATCTTGACAAGAAGATGATCCATTGCTAGACATGGGAAAATGATCATGTTAAAAAATAATCTCTTATGTGGAACCTAGCTGTTGAAGCAAATTGTGAAGAAATTTAGGTTGGTGTTTTTACTATTTGGGTGATCTTGTTTGTGATATCACTCCAACATTTGCATGTTGTAGGGTAGTTTTTGATTGACCTTATTGTACGACAGGTAACACATTGACTAAATTTGGTTGATGTTGAAATGGTGGCATGTTTGTAACTTTACTTGTGTTTGTTTGGGACACCCTTGATGGCGTATTTGAGGATATAAGAGGATATTCACTAGCATGTGATGCAACCAAAGGGGAATTCGGTTGTACAATTGTATGTGACCTTATTATGGATTGACTTGTTTGCACAATTAATTGTGAAATTGGGGGCTGTGTGGTTGCATTGGAATAGAAATTGGTTCAATCTTTGGTGGTTTCCCTAGTCGAATTATACCAAACTCTAGTGTGTTGGGTTGAACAAGTTTTGATTCAAGATATGATTGAATGAAGTTTGATATGAGATTTTTTTCAATGAGGCTCGATTTGGGACTTGATTGAACGAGGTTTGATTTGGGACAAGATTGAATGAGGTTTGATTTGGGACTTGATTGTATGAGGTTTGATTTGTGTTCATCATTTAAAATTGGTTTCTCATATTTATTTATTAGAGGAGAGATAGTATGTTTGATTTTGCAATGAGAGATTGTACGTCCACTGGCTCTAAGTTTGTATTTGGAACTTTAAATTTTTGAAATAGTTTGGACATATGGGATCTAGTCTCTTCACTTTTTTTAACTTTGTATATCTCTATTTTATTAAGCTAGTTATTCCTCTAGTGATGGAGAAGCATGGATGACATTTTTTTGGTCATGATAGGTTTGATCCAAGCTTTGGGACATGTATAAGTTGGATTTAAATGATTGATTGTTTGATTGCAATAACATTGTCCCATTAGTGTAGGAATATTGATATGGGGATGATGCACTTTCAGTCGGAAGGTTGTCTTCTCTACAATGCTAGTAATGTTGGGTCATTATGCTTGTTTTGGACAAAGATCAAGGATGTTTTATGATGAAATTGGGCTTATGTTTTAATTTTTTTAATTTTTTTTTGGTTGAACTTTTCTTGGAAGTTTAGAAAAGAAATGAACCTAAGGAATACAAATGAAAGCCTATAGTTTTTTGGATTTTTGAGATTTTTAAAAATGGACAAATGTGCTCTATGGAAGATTATGTACCTATTTTTTTGTTTTGATTTTTGAGATTTTGAGACAAATGGACAAATGCAAGCTAAGAAAGACTATGCACCTATGTTTTGGTACTTTTTATTATATCTTCGAAATCTTTGAGACTATAAGTCTGAAGGTGTGATCCTAACAAATTTTAGTAAAGTCAAGACCTTAAAAGGATAAAAAGACAAAGTAATTGGATGCAGGATAAAGTAGTACTTATCGCTAGATTGATGAGCTATGGTTTTGACCTGATAATGATTGATGATGAACAATTTTTTTGACAAGATGTTGACTTTTTGACATTATTTTGGATTTTCACAAAATTTATTTTAGGATCTAAGTGCAATGTGACTATTGAAACTTAATGAAACAATATGACCTAAAATGAGGATAGTAATGATATGTGTTTAAGGGAAAATAAATAGACTATTGTGACAACTTTGGATTTGGACAGGGGAACACCCTAATAATGCAAAATGGAGATAATGACTTGACCTTATGACTCATGAGGACAAGGACTACGTGAAAATGTATCCTAAGACAATGATGGGATTAATATTAACAGTTTTTATTTTTATTTTAACAATGCTAGGATGGACCTATATCCTAAAATGAGTATGAATTAATGTAAATATGAAGATAAGATTTAGGGTAGTGGTAAGTATGCAAAGTCTATCTTAAAATGATATGAAGCAAATGTAAATGGACCTAGGAATTATGCAAAGTTTTTGATATGGGACAATAGGACAATGACCTAGGACTTATGAATTGTTCTATCCCTACAATGGTATAAGAAAATATGAAAATGATTTAGGATGAATATGCAAGACTAAAATGAAACTATGTATGGTTGAGACAATTTAGATTTCTCACCTGATATGGTGATGTTTGAAGTTGTTTTATGTTTCAATGTTTAAAAATTTTGGACAAGTTCTTTGGAATGTGTGAATTTTTGACAAGTTTTGATTTTTTGAAATGGTAATGTTTATCATGAACAGGGTTTTGTTAGCTCGTATTTTATAAATGAGTGTTTAATTGATCATATAATTTCTATAGCACATAGCTAGTCATTTTCTTAATCAATTGCATTATTTCTATCATTTCATATCATCAAGATTAATCAAGATTTTTATTATCATTATTGACATTTTCAATAAATTGTGTTCCATTAATTAAAGGAATTGCAAACATAAGAAAATTCCTCTATCTTTGCCTCTAGCTTTCCTTATTTATTTCCCAGGGGCAATTGTGTATTTTGGAGCCTCTACTTGTATGTTAGTTTCAGAGCCTGTTGTTCCAAATTTGATTTTCTTATGAGAAGTTATAGACTTATGCATTCCCATGGTTTAAATGCTAATGTTGACCCTAAGTTGATTGTTAACTTATTCTCACCTAAGAGCTTGGGAGAATCATCCTCTCTTAATCCAACACCTATCCTACCTAGTATTACTGGAAATCATTCCTCTCATGCTTCTTGTGGTTTGGATAACCCTTCAATACAAGTGTTTAGTGAATAATTGATGATGAATGACAAGGAATTGGAAGGTCTTCAACAACATGTGAGTCAAGAACACTTGGCTAGAAAGGTAGTCCCCTTGATTGAGGATCTAAGGAAGCTAATACAAGGTGATCAACATGGTGTGGATTTTCTATATAGCATAGCTTACATAGTGGATGAAAACACTATGAAGATAGCTAGTTGCAACAAAGTGCTTAAATTTCCACTCTAAAAACCCAAGTTCAAATACTAATGCGTATTCTTACAACAATAACCAATGTTCCTACGTACACATCTTCTATCATGACTACCACTGCACAAAATAGTAATGATGTCCATGTTAGTAATGGTGTTGATCCTATCAATCGAATGCTTATGTTCCATCTGTTGGAAAGAGACACTGCATGTATGTTGAGATGTTTTCATTGATGGAAACTCATATTAGTTTTGGCATCCGCACTTCATGTTTTCATAATTCTAAAAGATTGATTGGAGATTGATCATGTATTGGTGAGGTCCGGTGAGAACATGCTATCCAATAGAGTGTATAGTGTTTTGGTTGGCGGATTTCAAGGAAAGTTTGTAGATATGCAAATTACATTATTCTAGGTTTGTGGCTTCCGATGATAATTTTTGTGCAAGTTAGAAGGTTTGGTAATCATGTCTTTGGTTAGAACAATGGTTATATATGGTAACATGTGGTATTTCTATTTGTGGATCTTGCAGATTGATTTTTATGGTTGATTGTGTGTTCAAGGTTGGTAAGACGACTCGTGGGAAGCGTGTGAAATTTTGTTTTGGTCTGCTTAATTGTTTTTGGATTAGTTTGAGCCGACTTGGGTAACACGTTTCATGTTGCGTGTTATGCGGTTTTTGGGCTGACATGGTGGTAACTTAAATTGGCGATGCGGATATATAAGACATGTTTATTTGATCATTTTGGTATTCGATGATTGTGTGGGATGTCTGTCTGTAGTTTCACTTGCGCAAGTTGAATATTTGTGCTCTGATATGTTGTAGAATATTTGAACAGAGCAGTATTGTAGAACATAGTAATAATATGTTGCTTGCTTAACTAGAACTATATCTAGGCATTTGTTGATGCTACTTCATAGTTCAAACTTCATTGTAATCTCTTACAAAAAATTTTAAGTCAGTGAGCCTTCCGAGTTGTACCCCTTATTTGTGAATTGAGTAGTCAGCTCTAGGTAGTGTGCCGGAATGCATGTGCATTCCCCCCATGTAATATTTTTTATAATTTTAACAAAGTATACTAATATTGTGGGTTTGAATCCCACTGTGTTTTTCCCCTTAACCAAGTTTCCACGTAAAAAAATTGGTGTTACAGTGTTGTTGATCTTTTCTTTGTGTTTCTGCACTTTAATCTCCTTCATATGCATTAAATGGTTTAAAGGTCAGATTGTCAAAGTAAACAATTATAGAACACTGATTCACCCCCCTCTTAGTGATCCTCGATTCCAACAATTGGTATCAAAGCCTAGGACAACTTGACGTTGATCCAGAAAGGTAAATCAATGGATTCTAGTAGTCTTAGAAATAAGTTGGTTGTTTCTTTTGAAGATCTTGATCATGCAGAAGATGAGAACTAACAAGTGAAATAAAATCTCAAAGATGATGAAGAATACATTAAAACATTGAAGGATCAGTTAAAAAAATCAACAAAAAAGAGAAAGGAACTTGTTGATCAAATTAAGAGGAAGGAAATTCAGAGCATTGATGAAGAAGCCTTGAGAGAAAAGACAAAAGAATGTGATAGACTAGCTAGAGTGTATATAGTCTAGAAGAATGAAATGGAAGCTATTGTGATGAGATTGACAAAAGAGATTGAAGAAAGGAAGAAGAGTGAAGAAAATATTTCTCAGTTCCTGAAAGACAAATCTAAAGAATGTTGTAGACTTGAGAGTGAGAATGAACAATTGAAGCTTGACCTAAAAGATGCTAGACACCATGAGGAAGATCTTGAAGGACATATCATTCTTATTAGATATGGTCTTGATGTTGCAAATGAATACAAGGAGAAGTTCCAGATCGATTCAGCCAAGCTTGATGAAATGCTGGCAAGTTAGAAGAATCCTAATGACACTCAAGGTCTTGGATTGAGAAAAGAGAAAGCTTCGGGTCTGGTCAAAGCAATATAAAAGACTCAACAGCTAGAGAACAACTCAAGAAAGACTCTTATAAGACCACCTAATGCTCATTAATTCAATAGAAATTTTTTTGTTAGCAATAAATTTAGTCATATGGCAAGTCAATGTAGAAATAATATTATCAATAATGGTCCATCCTTTACTAGTCAATGTTTCATATGCAATAAGTATGGTCATAAGGAAAATGTATGTAGAAGTATGATGAATAATCTTCAAGATAAGAGAGAAATCAGATGTTATGCACATTGTATGTTTGGACATGTTGCTAATGAATGCAGATCAAGAAGAAATCAGATGAATTTTAGACATGTGTAAGAAAATGTTGTTTGCTACGCTTGCAACAAATCCAGTCACATTGCTAAGTATTGCGGAAGAATAAATGTGAATAAGAGAGGTTCAAAAGACAAGAACAAGAATGAGAAGGGAAAATAAAAAGTTGAGGAGGTTAGAGATTAGATGAAGGAGACATGGGTTAAGAAGACTTATTCAGAGGCTGAATGTGGGTCCGCACTTGATTCTAGTGATGGAACTACATCCGGTAACTAAACCTAGCTCACTCGGCCTTGGGGGAGTTATAATGCAAATATTTCAAACCCCATGTTTGAAGATCAATGCCTATTTCCGATGGGTTGCATAAGTATTTATGATTGCAGATGTTTGTGGTAGATTTTCAAAATATTTGAACCTATTTGAAGATTCTTTGAAGAATATCTGACAGATATAGAGCATTTGGAAGAATTAGGGTAGAGTGCATTTATTGTAGTGTAAAGTTAGGTTTGTAGTGAATAAAAGGTAAATTTTCCTCTTCATTTCTTAATTTGGGATTGAAGAGAAGAAGTATAGAGAGATTTGCAAAGAAAGTGATCAAGTGAAATTTGGTGCTATTGATTTCTGAAGAGATTTGACGAGTAAAACCTAATCTGGAATCAAATGTTTTTATCAGTAAAAGACCTCTTTTGATTGAAGTTTGGAATTTAAATCCACAAGAATGGCTGCATGTGGTATCGCTTGGTTGTCAACATCACTGAGCGTGCTTGTCCCAATTTTAAAAATCACCCATTCATTTCGATGGAGGACGACCCTAAGAGTTCTTTTTCGTTCATAAACCACAAAGTGCTACATAATGAAGATATAAGAATTTAAACACATTGTCCAATTAAAGAATTGGGAAGCTCCCAATCGCTGAATCTTTTCAACAACTGGTTATCCGATCAAAGTTCCATTTTGAAAGCTAAATTTTAGGAATTGGAAAATAGGGGTTTTGCACAATTTGTGAAGTTTCCAATGGCGTACAAATATGAGTGGATCTAGTACATCCTGAGTTATTTTCATGATGAGTTCATGTGGTTGGATAAGATGCACAAGATCAACTAAAGGTGTGATTCAAGTAGTTACAGGGTTGTGTGCATTTGATTTGTTGCCATCTCCGAAAACAATGAAGAATGACATTGTAACCAACATAATTGGCTCAAAGTTTGATAAACAAGCAATGACTATTGATGACATCCAGTTTGCATCTATGGTGATAGGCTATAAGATTTATTACTCCATATAAATGAACTTTGTATCTGATACTACAGTGTACACTATATATGAGATGTTAAGAAAGAACAAGAAATATGATCTTTGTGAGTTGCTTCAAAGTGAACTCATCAAGAATCTGAAGAAGATCAAAGAAAACAAGAAGTACCCCTTTAAATATGGTACCCTACTTCTGTGCATATTCTTTTATTTCAAGAATGAGATTCTGGGAGTTGGTTTGGTACAATGGACATTTGATAGGCCTCGAGGAATGCAGATTCAGGAGCATCTCTATAGCTCTGGTGACTCCAAAGCTTGAAACAAGAACCTATGGGCATATTTCAAGATCTTTTAGGAGGAAATGCATGAGGGGAGAGAATCCCTAAAGCTATGGTGGAAAAATATGCTAACACCATATGTTTCATGGTTGAGACTGATTAGTGCTTGATGGAAGCGATGGAGCCCTGAACTTCATGGATTCTACCAATGGGGTATGAAGTTGATGAAATTTTTTTGGAACCATATGTACAACATTTGTTGATCCAACTGGTGGACTCTAATGAAGAAAGGTTCCAAACCTACAAAGAAAAGAGCCTAAAACTTCATCAATAATTTAAGAGACCAATCATTTAGAAATAAGGTCTGGAAAGAGGTTGAATCTTTTGTAGAAAGCGTGGTGATATCAAAAGAGGTTGTTCGAAAAGCTACATAGAAAAAAATTACCTCTGAAGGGAAATCAGTAATAGTGAAGAAGGAGATGGAAACAACCCCTAATCCAAAAGCCAAAACCAGAAGTATTGCTCCCATTTCTCAACCTCCCAAGTCTAAATCATCACTTAAGCCATTCGGTGGAGTGCAGGACGAGAAATCAATCAGATTTGTGGTGGTTCATGAAGAAGAAACTAAATCGAATGAGGTAGTATGAGAAGTAAAGGCAAAATCTCCTAAGGTCGCCAAGGTTTCTAAGGAGAAACCATCCGACAGAACAAGATCCAGCAAGAAACCAAAATTTTAGTTTGATGAGGCATTGAAGTCAGAAAAACTTCAAGGTAATTACACTATTATGCCTCCTATTACGTTAGAACATATTGTTAATTCAATTGTCAAACATGGTAATTTGAAACCACTATCTAAGTGGTATGAAAATTTTGATGAACTAGGAAGAGGTCATTAGAAGGAGTCATAGTTAAATATATGAATGTATATAGTAAAGCCTTGATAGAGTTATCATGTGTAATTCCAAAGAGTTTGTATGACATTTTAGATGCTTAAAGACTAAGAGCAAATAAAGAAGATGAGAAATTGAAGGAATATATATTAGTCAACTTATGTTCAGTTATTACTAAGGAGGAGATAGATAGATTACTCTAGTTAGCCAATGATAAGTTTTGAAGTAAGCATAGAGTAAACAAGATCATGTTCGGTAAGATTAATGAAGTTTCTAAGGAAACCGATAAGATTTGGAGAATTTTTTTGCAAGAAAATCAAACTGAAGTCAATTCGGAAAAGAAACAAGATGACACTCATTTGGAAACTAAGTAGACCAAGGTGGATACACCTTCAATTCTAGAAGAGCCTCTAGTTGAGCAAGAAGTATGTGATACTTTTGTTCCAGAAGTTCATTCAGTAGATCATGTAGTAGCCGATATTATGGAAGGAAGTAGTGTGGAGAATGATTCAGGTGTGGGTGAAGTAGACAAGGTTGAGATCTCTCCAACACCTAAAAAGGAAGTTGTTGTAGATGAAAATGTGGAGAAGATAGAGGTCAAGGTTAAAGTTGGAACTGATCCAAGAGATACTGCAGAGATGGTGAAAGGTAAGAAGGTTGATGATGACCCAAATTTTATATAAGGACCAATCAACCTTTCTTCCCTATCTCCCATACAAGAACTTCAATTGACATCTTTTTCTCAACCCAAAGCTAGTGAAGATCTTTTAAAATCTCACACTGAAGGCAGCTTGTTGATGAACATGACAATTAGTACTTTGAAGAATTTAATTCCCTCATTCCAAAAACATACATTTGATACTTCATCTGGGCAATTGAGAAGCCTAATTGATTATGTTGATTCCCATTTTGAATCTTTTGAGAAATCTGCAAAGGTAAACGTTAGAAGTGAATTTGATGCTAAAAGGCTCTGCACTTTGAATAAAATGATCTCAAATGACAAACCTACATTAAGTAATTGTGTGAAAAGAATGCAAGATGCAATAATCGTAGGTGGAAACTTGTATAAACTATGCTTATCCCTGAAAAAATATCATTGCAAATATTGAGAAGAAGTCTCAGGAGTACAAGGATCCGTTGGAAAGAATATCTAAGTCATTTGATCTGTTATCAAATTCATTAAGACAACATAAAAATCAGGTAACTTCATTGCTTGAGAAGATCTGAAGTCTGAGTTATGAGGGGGAAAGGATAATTGGTAGAGTTGGAGAACTTAGGAGTCATATTATCCCTAAGCTGGATGTAATTATAAATGCTATTCAAGATTCTCAGAGTGCTCTCAAGATAGATGATCTAGATGACCTGAAGACTGCAAAAGTGCAGTCTTATCTTCTCAGTGAGTTCATAATAGTTTTTCAGAATCTACAAAAGGGTTGGGATAGTCACTTGAACTCTGTGAAGAATTTGTATGCAGATATCTTCAAGTTTTTGTGACATCTGTATAGAATTTTTTAATTTTTTTTAGGCCTCAATTCTTGATTTTTGGTGTCTTACCTTTGTCATTGATGTCAAAGGGGGAGTGTATAGGAGTGAAAAATGTTGATCTAAGGGGGAGTTCCTTAATTATTTGATTAATTGATTCTTTGGAATCCGGTGATCATATTTTTGGTTGCAGTGTATATGTTTTGATTTTGATCTGACACTTAGACATTTTTCACTAAGTGTTGACATCAATTCCAAAGGGGCAGATCATTGGCAAGAGACACTACATATATATTGAGATGTTGTCATTGATGGAAACTCATATCAGTTTTGGCATCCACACTTCATGTTTTCATTATTCTGAAGGATTGATTGGAGATTGATCAAGTATGGTCCAGTGAGAACACGATATTCGACAAAGTGTTTAGTGTTTTGGTTGGCGGATTATTTTGGTTGAGTATTATGCTTTGCATATTTTGGGGAAAGTTTGTAGATATAAAATTTACCTTATTCTAGGTTTGTGGCCTACATTGATGAGTGTTGTTCAAGTTAGAAGGTTCGGTAATCATGTCTTTGGTTAGAATAGTGGTTATCTATGGTAATGTGTGGTGGTTCTATTTGTGGATCTTGTAGATCAATCTTTGTGGTTGATTGTGTGTTCAAGGTTGGTAAGCCAACCTATGGGAAGCATGTGGACATTTTGTTTTGGTCCTCTTAATTGTTTTTGGATCGGTTTGAGTCAACTTGGGTAACACGTTTCATGTTGCATGTTATGCAGTTTTTGGGATGATATGGTGGTAACCTAAATTGGTGATGTAGATATATAAAACAGGTTTATTTGATCATTTTGGTATTTGATGATTGCATGGGATGTGTGTGTGATTGATTGTGCCCAGTTTCACATGCGCAAGGTGAAAAATTGTGCTATGGTATGTTGCAGAATATCAGAATAGAGCAGTATTGCAAAACATAGTAAGAATATGTTGTGTGCTTAACTGGAACAATATCCAGGTATTTATTGATTCTACTTCATAATTCAAACTTCATTGTAATCTCTTACAAACTTTTGTAATGCAGTGAGCCTTCCAGGTTGTATCCCTTATTTGTAAATTGAGTAGTGAGCTCTAGGCAGTGTGCCTAAATGCATGTGAATTCCCCCTGTGTAATATTTTTATACTATTAACAAAGTATACTAATATTGTGGGTTTGAATCCCACCGTGGTTTATCCCTTAACCAGGTTTCCTCATAAAAATCTTGGTGTTATGGTGTTGTTGATCTTTTCTTTATGTTTCTGCACTTTAATCTCCTTCATATGCATTAAAAGGTTTAAACGTCAGATTGCCAAAATAAAAAATTGTAGAACACTGATTCACCCCCTTCTTAGTGTTCCTTGATTCCAACACCATCTTCAACCAACCTTCCTTTTGTTTCGCAAAACATGCATCAACCATCTCATCCATCTACTTACCATAATGTTCCACCTACCTAACATAATATCCTTTTAAATCCTCCATCACAATCCAACTTTTTACCGACCAATTCACCTATTAATGCTAATATAGACCATTTGTTGCAAATTGTGTCTTTTTTACAATAAAAATTTGCCAACATAACCCAATCTCAATTCACTCTCTCTTCATATACCACAAGTAGTCCACTTTCCATTGCCATCCTTCAAACTCAACTCCCACTAAATATTGAGGTACCTCATTTTAAGAAATGCAATAGAGAAGTTGACCCCTCTCTCTCTCTCTCTCATTTTGTTTGATGGCCCTGTATTTATGGAATAGCTTAAAATTTGTCCATTTAAAAAAATCTAATATATACGTATGTATACATATGTAAATTATATGTGTATGTGTGTATGTATATATGTATGTATGTATGTATGTATGTATGTATGTATGTATGTATAGTTTGCATCAGGGATAACTTTAAGAAACCCCTCGCTGGATAAAGGTATAAAATTCTGGTGAATCTTTCAATATTTTGGGGGAAAACATTAATTTTTTTGGTGATTTTTTTTTAAATACGGGAAAAAATTTAAATTTTGTTGGTGAATTTTTCTCAGTTGCGTAAGAATTGTATAAAAATTAAGGCAAATTTTTCATTATTTTTGGGAAAAAAAGTTAATTTTATTGGCGAATCTTTTTCTTTTGCATGAAATTTTTTGAAAAATTAAGGCAAATATTTCATTATTTTGGGGGAAAAATAATAATTACATTGGCGATTTTGTTCATATTTCATGAAAAAATGTGGAAAAATTAAGGTGAATCATTCATTATTTTTGGGGGAAAATAATAATTACATTGGTGAATACTTTTCAATCACATAAAAATTGTAGAATAATTAAGGCTAATCTTCTGTTATGAATTGGAGAAAAAAACTAATATAGAAAACACATCACATCTTAGTTGTAAGTGTCATATATATCTATCTGAAATCTTTTAGAAAGCTGCTTTTTGATACGTATGAAATCTTGATCAAGGATTCTCTGCTATCCTTTTACATAGAAAACCCAAAACATTGCGTGTGTCAGAGGAAGAAAAATATGGAGGATAGCACATATTTAATATTCAATGACAAGCTACCAATATTAATCTATGTTGAGGGTTGTGAGTCATGTACATGTATCAGGACTATTGGAATGAAATCTTTCTTGTGGAATGAGAGAAAAGTACATCTCACATAGATTAATATAGTATGTGGAATAATCCAAAGTATAGACCTGCTAGTCAATTGTCGCCACTTCACAAATCGAGAAATAGGGTCATTATTTGCATGTTGCATTTCATAATGTATAAGATAGAAGTTATATCATTCACATGATACATTTCAAAATGTAAAAGATAGAAATTTTCTAGAGATAATTTTTTAGGAAGCATTGTTGTTTGCTTGTAGAGGTTTTTAAATGAAGTGCATAGAAGGTGCAACTAAATTCTGGCATAAGGAGACATGGCTGAAGGTTTGCAGATGCCATGAAGTAAAGAAAATTGATGACTTATCTTGTAGCCAGAGGGTTATTAAAATAGCCAAAGATGACCAGAGGGTTATTAGAAGGCTCGAGTGCAACTGCAGGCTTTGGCTGAGTTGCAAATAATTCCAATCTCTCTGACAACTGCCATGTCCCCATTATAATGGGTAGAATGCAGAGAGAAATTTGGGTGAAGACACAAGAGATGCGGTTTTGGAGTCAAGCATCCCTGCTTTATCAAAAATCTCAAAGTTCTCCCCTAAAAAGAAATTCAATGAGAATCTTGTATCATGGTATTCTCTGCATCAATAACCACAAATGTGTGATAGTGACATGGCTCATAAGGTAGTTCATATTCATGGAATCTTTCTGTGTCTCTAAACCAAAGCTTTCATGAATTCTAGCTTGGAGGTTTTACAACATTGCAATACATGTTACACATTCTTGTAAAAGGTCGGTAGCTTGTTGCGTTCCTTATGATTGTAAAAGGAATATCAAGGCCATAAAGAAGGATTCTATAATTTTCTCATCTTCGGGGAGAGTAGAACTAGAAATGGGGCTTTGTCTTGTCTAGTGTGTAGGATGGTTTCATGGTGAAAGAATGTACACTTTCTTTCAGTAGTCTTTCAGCTAGCTCATGAATAGACTACTATATTTATTACTGTTGCTAACATTGTCTTCATTTTTACTTTCAGATATTACATGAATAGTGAATCATAATATTAAGGATATTTTGATTTGTCTTGGAAATTTCATTGTCAATTTTTGACTGTGTAGTGTGAATGTGGATTTCCTTCAAGGAAGGAATTGCATTCTATTTGCAAGTTACTGTAAGTCAGGAGTAATGTAATGGATTTATAAGAATAATTTATGCAACTACACATGAAGTTGTATTAACGTAGGCATTAATGCTCAAGTAAATCACCATTATGAAATTATTTGTTGCTTGGGTTTGCATTCTTGATCTCATATTCAACTCTGAGATCTATTTCAGAAATACATAAAAATCAAAGTGCAATTTCCTTTGTTGAAATACATCAAAATCAAAGTCCAATTAAATGTAGAATAATTAAGGCACATGTTTCACATTATTTTTGTAAAATAATCCATATAAAAAGTGTACTCCATATCCATTGGAATTAGAAATGTACTTAGTACATATGAAATGTTCATCTCAGATTCTAAGTGATCTTTTCACATAGAAAACACTCCTCTTGTCAGAGGACTTTATGCTTGTCATTTTCATGAAGAGTTGCATGAGTACAGATGTTAGCTTATTCTTGAAGAAAATATTGAAAAGGTAGTTAAATGATTATAGAAGACTGATGAGTTTTGATCATTTCATTAGGTGGCATGAAGAGTTCTAATTCTTTGGAAAGGCAAAAAGGTAAAAAGGAATATTTAGAATTTCTAAATTTAGAGCTTTGAGGTTTTTCATAAATTGGTAGCAGTTGATTTGATCAAGGAGAATTATAAATATTTCTCTCTATAATTGTTCAAGAACAGTATCAAAAATTGAATGCCCAAATGTAGATGGTTCATGTGTGTTCATAAGATATAGTTTTAATGACATCAGGTGGAGAATATTTCAGGAAGGTTGTGTTTATAGTTGCACAAGAGATTTCTTTGTAGCTAAAGGGACTTTCAAATTGAAGGAGGTAGCTAAAGGTATTTTCAAAGGCCATTTGCAACTATAGATGTCCTTTCCTTAGCTGTCTACATTCGACCCCTCATCTCCTGAAGCCTAAGAGCGAGAGGGAGTAGGGAGGAGGACAATGAGGACAGGGAAGGGTTGGCTCTACCAACGAGCCTATTTAGTTTAAATTAATAACTAAAGTCAGACCCCTATTTTGATTACAATACCCCATATCTGGAGGTCATCCACTAGTTTTTGTGGACCTCATCGACTAGTTTTTATAGCTAGAATCTTGCATCCTTAAAACTCCTCCTCTAGTTTTTATAGTTATAATCTTGCATCCATAAAGTTATTAGCAATGCAATGGTGGTGTGGCTCAAGCCGTTGAATTTCAATAGTATTTTATTATTCACCATGGTCCATGATAGTTTCATGATAGTTTTAGTCATATGGTTTGATAAGTTATCACATTCTATTTTAGGTTTCATATTGGGAATATATCATTTCCATGTGTATAAAACAAACATATTTCAAATGAGAACATGATAGTTTTATATAGCCTAAAGATTTTTGCATTCCTTACTCTTATACAAGGATTTTCAAGGCTGTAATTAAGAGAGTTTTTGGAGGGAATATTGGTCTCTTTGGAAAAGGGTATAGTAGTAATGTCTAAGTTAGAATGTGGAGTCTTCTATAATGAAGAATGTATATACTCCTTCAACAATATTAATTAGTTTATGATCTGTCATGACAATTATTACAAATATAGTTTCTAGAATGTACTTCTTGATCTCACATGAATAATAATATCAATGGTTTTGTTATTTGTCTTTGCAAATCTCTTGTGAAAGTGAAATTTTGTTTGTGGGTTTATGTACTTGTATAAAAAATTAGAAAAATAAAAAAAGAAGATATATATATACTATTAATATATATCATGCAAGGAAACTTATGGTAAGTGTGCATTTAATGAGACATTTATGATGGAGCTGATCAAATGCCTTTAAATTGGGCATTGGGATATTACTCTATTTTCACATTACATGTTAGAGTTGGAAACATTGAAGTGGGAGTGATGGACACGCCAATTATGCTCAGGGCAACAAAACCATAGGCAACATTTGTAGGTGAAGTCAAATATAAACGGTTTGGGGGGGCTTCGTGAATAACCTCCCGTACATAATGCATGCGGTCAAGATAGTGCTATGGTTGGAGTTTCTGATGGCATATCATAAGCATAGGGTCAGTTTGAACATTCTGACCTTTTTTCTTGCCATGCTATTATATGTCAAGGTTTCTAAGGAGCGTGAAAAACTCGCCCAGATGGTGTTCGAGCATGCATATTTGTGTGACATTAATGCGGTCATCGACATTGTGAATGAGAACCTCCTCATTCTCCTCCCACATAACTATTACATCAGAAGGATTTTTAAATTTCTGATTGTGAAAACACAAGATGCGTAGTTGTTGCAGGCATAGAGTGATATACTATGGAGTATAAATTTCCTCATGTATGTAGCCAAAATCAAGGAACCCGAGGAGGATGATTGGCATTGGGACTACCTAGCCATTGAAGGGTTGGTATGTGAAGATGAAATTGATGAGGAGTATGTAGTTGAGATTGTAGGGGTGCTAGAGCTAGAGCATGAAGAGGAATGGATTGAGGATGATAGACACAATATGGAGGAAATTGCAGTGGGAAAAGCTCATGCTAACTGCAGACAAGATTGCCCACTCATCTTACAAGCCAAGAAAGTCAGGGAGGAATGTGAAGCTGTGGAGACAGAAAGGTGGACTAGGAATGTCTTCTAGACCTGAAGTATGATGCAGATGTTTCGTTATGTTTTGATTCTTGAATTTTGTATTGTGGGTTATGGGTTGTTATGGGTGATCATTGGAAATATGATCGAGAATGTATTTTTGGCTACAAGCCAAATACTGTTGTATCTTTTTTTTAATCTTAATATAATGGGTGCTGGCCCTACCCAGGTATTCACTTATTAAAAAAATTTGTTCAAATGATTTATTTTGGCTAATATTTCATTATTTTGGGGGAACCAGAATATATTATAGTGGGTGTTGGCCTTGAACAACTATTTATTATTAGGGTTTATCAGATTGTCACTTTTTGGACCTACCAGTAGGTAATATGATAAAAGCTTCAAAAAAGATTACAAAAAGATTAGAGTCATCAAATAACCTCCATCCAATCCATCTATCTATAGCCACAACCACCTAGGCCAACTCTGAAACAAACCCTAATACCACATCCCATCCTCTTTTTGTGAGCTCTCTACATCTCACCTTCAGCTCATTTGCTTGCCAACAGACAAAGGGTAGTGGGTTCACAGGCTTCGTCGATCCTTCAGAAATGATGAAACCCACTCCCAGATTGAATCCATCCCTCACAAGTATTCTTCCACAATTAAAGTTTGCAAGGCCCTCTTCACCTTGTCTGTATCCTCTTCGAATTCTAATCCCCATGCAACAATAAGGGAATAGATTTCCATATTAGTCCTATATCTATGACTAATATGGAAAATATCCTCTCCCAACAAGAGCTTCACTGCATCCAAAAGCCTTTCATCCTTGAACAAGAATAGGCCCTTCGATCTCTTATCCGACACTTTGCCCATGAAGGGCACCAATTTCTTTTGTGGTTTGAATGTGAAACTGGCTTCTATGTTCCCTCTACAACATTGTCGGCACCTCTTCAATTCAATATTAGCCCCTCCTCTCTACAACACACTCTCTCAAAGAACTCTTAAACATATTTAATAGAAATGGCCAACAAAAATGAATAAATAATCAATACTAAGTGTGACTGAGGCACTTTTTTTATTTTAAATTTATTCATTACTTCGATTTAAATACTAGATTAATTTATTCACTTATAATATTAAACTACATTAAATTTTATCTTTAATTTTTTTTCAGCTATCCATATAATGAGCTGCAAGTGCACTAGTTAACTCTAAGTTTGTAATTAATTAATCAATCAACTTAATGATCGTTGGATGATCACAGATCAACAACATAAGCTCTATTTTAGTCTGATATTCTGAAGGAAAAAGGTTTCTTCAAAAAGTCACTAGAATATAGATGGGTCTAAGCATTGTCTTATTAAATATTATAAACTATATACTTAATTAAGGAGGAGGACAAATTGGGCCAATCCTTTTGGATGTTTCCTTTGACCTCCAACATGCTTAATCTTATTAGTCCACTCAAGAATATCTTGACGTTAGCAAGACCCATGTGCCATGTGTGTGGCAGGGCTGTAGAGTTAAGGTGAAAGATCATCTTGATCTAACTGCGCAGTCACAGAGATTTGGACTGTTCATATCAAAGGAAGTGCATGACGGAGTAAAATATGAAAGTCGTTAATTTTAATTTTTATTATATTTATATTGTGAGTGTGAGTCTCACCATGGTTTTTCCCACACTGGGTTTTCCAAGTAAAAAATATGGTTTTCATGTGTTTAGTGTTTTTTTTATTTCATCTTGCATTGATGCTTAATTTGTTAATGATAATTGATAAGTACTTGTGATTAAAGAAGTTTAGGATTTGGTTTAATTCACCCTCCTCTCAATCTTGTGGTGTTTTCAACATAAAGGTTAGGTCATAATCCATAGCATCATATATCATAAGGATATGGATTAAAATTATTACATATATAGGCATCATAAATACATCCATAATCATCTATAATATCATAGTATATATATATATATATCACATAATAGGTACTTACATCTATGTATGTTAAATATTGACCTATTAGTAAACCTTAAAGATCCAACCACTAACCCTATATCTACAAACTAATTTAACAATTAAACAATAGAGAACTAAAAATACATGCAAATAAAATGAAATAAACAAAGTATAAATTTATTCATTACTTAGGTTTAAATATTAAATTAGCCAATCAACTTAACAACCGTTGGATGATTGCAAATCAACAACATAAGATCTATTTTGGCTCGTTGTATGCTTAATTAACTCTAATTCTATACTTAATTAATTATAATTGATGACATAAGCTTTATTCTGGGCTGAAGTTGTGAAGGACACCTTCTTGAAAAAGTCCCTGAAATAGACTTAGAGACACATGTGAGAAATATCGAGAATGAAAGGTTTTAATAAGTGAATAAATGAATATTTTTAATAAAAGAAAGAAAGACAGAAAAAGAAATGAATTTTAACCACAGTTTTTCCCTTTGAGGAAGCTATTGAAATTAAGGGAGATAGGTGTCATGGAGGATGGAGATTCATCTTTGCTTCCAAGGCAAGTGATTGATTAGCATCAACCATCCATAGTTGTTTTCCCTAAAGGATATGCTCTGGTCCAGACTTGAGATATCATGTGGAAATGGGAGGATCGTCTGGAGAATAGGATTGGTGGAATTCAGGGAGAGATGATTGAGCATGTGTAGTAGTTGGATATGGGATTTAGTCAGATAAGGAATATTAGTACGATTTTGTCCTTTGTTGGTTTTGATAGTTGTATCACAAAGTTGATTATGGATGATTTGGAAGGGACGTCACCTGGATCTAGAATAGAGGTTTACAGTACTTTTTCCTTTCCCAGTGCTATCCATGGAAGAATTCAGAAGGAGTTGGGCTATAAATGAGAGGGAAGATGGATCTGAAATTTATCCAGATTGATTGGGAGCACCACGTTGGAGGCAGTTGCCAGGAAGCTTGTTGTAGAGGAAATGAGTCATCATAGGGGAAGCATGGTTCATCATTTTAGGGTGAGTTGTATGTGTAGAGATGAAACCCTGCAAATGCAATTTAGACAGTTATTCTATACAGATGAAAGAGTGTTTGTCACCGTGAAGAGCTTAGTCAAATTCATGCTTGGTGTAGGCAGGCACACATGCGATGGATTCGTGTATGAGGCTATAATTAGCCCACTGGTAGATATTTTAGATTCCAGGGAGGTGTGCATCTAGAGGATTGATGGGTTCATTCAGATAGTTGATGGGCGTGCAGTAGCCAAAGCCATTCTAGAGGAGGTTGACTTGGGAGCTAGAATATTTTGCACCTTTTTCAACCCCAATAACTATGTTTTCTCAGACTTCGAGGATGATCTAGAGGAGGATGGGTCTGTTTGGTCCAAGGAGGAGGACGAGGAGGTTGTTAAGCATAAGGCAACAAAGATACAAAAAAGATTGTTCATTGAAGAATCTTGGGAGGTTTATCGGGTAGGAGTGATAAACAATAACTTGGCTCCATTTCAGAGGATGATTGATAGGGGGGGTAAGTAGCTCTTGGAGGCTTACACTGGAGCTATGATGGAAATTGGAGAGCAGTTGGCCATCTTTATGCAATATATGTAAGGGGGATGAGGATATGTGTTTTTCTGTGCTTTGGGAAGGGGTGGTCTCTAACATAGGAGGGTCTGTTAATAATTGAGGTTGGAAGTAATGGGTAGTGTGTTAGGAAAATATGATGGTAATCTCTATGTAACTTGGTTTGGTTTTAATATAGGGAGCTATCCCCATAAATATAGCACTTACAAAAAAAAACCAAAAAAAACTTGTTAACTAGGGAGATTCAAAAATTAGAATCCATATTCGGGGGCGCAAGAAAGTAGTTTCAAATTCAATTTTTCAGGTAAGTTCCTAAGAGAAATACAAAATGAACTCAACAATGCAAACATATAAAGATGAATTCAGAATAATATTATAACACTTCAAAAATATGATCACTTACCTTTAGGTCACTAGCAGTTGCCAATGCAGTAAAAAATAATGTTTGTTCCTAGTTTGAAACTTCGCTAGTGATGCAAATTGAGAGCTCAGAACCGACCAACTTCTGTAGAGATAAATATGATCTTTGACTGTATTTTTACCAATCCTCATTTAGTAATTTTGACAGGAACTTTATGTGGTATACAAATATTTGGCGAATCACACTTAACTATAACACATCTTATGTAATTTTCGAGGCGATTATGGGTTGTCCAATTAATTGGCAATTATAATAGAGTTGGCCAAAATTTGGGGTGAATTGAGACACACTTTCGCCAAATGGCAGGCGAATTGGGTCCTCTTGGCCAATATATCTTTATATGGCTATTGGTGAATTATGGCCATCTATTAAGACAACCTTAAAAAGTGTAGGTGAAAATATTGAATTTATTGTGTGGAAAACGTAGATTCTATTGGCAAAATCTTGATAGAGATACAATTAATTACATAAAACAATCAGTGATTGAGTTGTGCATTCGACAAATATTTATAAAGTTTGAGCGACATGACTACCCTCGATCGGTACAATATATTCACCATTTTCAGGTCTCTGATGTGAAATATTCGCCACTAAAGTAAACACTTGTTTGCATAGACCAAATTTATCAAGAAAACACAACATAAATATAAAGTACATGCACAACTTATAAATACGTGTGTGTAAAAATTATATGGATTTTTTTTGGGTGATGTTTTAATTCAATTACGTTAGCAATGTTATTGTACTATTATTATTTAAACAAAAATTATTATTTCATTAGAGTAATATTGTTTATACGTCATCTCTACTACCAACATCTCTATCATTAAGAAAATCTACATCAAAGACACCAAGATACTTCAAGAATGATATCTCTCAATATTATTTATATAATATATGTTTTTTATTAGGATAAATAGGTTTTAAGGGGACCCGAAATCCCTTACAACAGATTGTGAAGGGACCTGAAGCCCTCAGATTTTATCAGGATCTAGAACCCAAAACAGCAGTTGATAACAATACAACAAAGACAACCAACAACTTGAAGCGAGCTTATCAACAAAGATATAACAATGAAGCCTAGTTGAAAGAGGAGGAGGCCAAAGCCTTTCACTAACAAAAGGGTTTTATCAAGGCTCCCTTAACCTTCAATAGAAACCAAGGGTTTTTTCAGGCACCCATAACCTGATTAGTGGGTTTTACAAGGCTCTCACAACCTAAAATGGGTTTTGAATTGGTTCCCACAACCAACAACATTGTGAAATTTGAAAGGGCTCTCTGAACCCACACAAGAAGGAATTTCTAGGCTCCCAAAATTTGTAATAGAAACTCCAAGCCACAACCAAAGTCTGATCCTAACCAAAAACAAAAAAATGGTCAAACTGGGCCCTTGAAAACTGCCAACAACATTTATATAGTATATGTTATTTGTAATATTTCAAATTAATTTATTCTTTTGTATATTATAACTTAATTTTTTTTTGACATGTGAATAGATAACTTTGAAGATCAATACATTTAAAAGATGCGTATATAAATAAAACACTATAATTTTTTAAAAAGTCACTTATCACAATAATAAAAAATAATAATAATTATGATAAATCACTACCAATAAAATATAAACAAACAATTAGACTTTAAAATTTATACTAACATTAAATAAATGTAACATAAAAAAATATATTAAAAATAGTTTGGACCTCATCCCGGTTTAATCTAAACTAAATTGTTTTATACACTTTTTTTTAATAGAAGTTTAGTGTGCATCCCTTTCACCTCTTTCCTTGCGCCGCCTGTGGTAATAAATCTTAGGGTTTGCAGTCGAATCTGATTTTGTGGGCACGTGTTTATAAAGGAATCTTGTATATCCAATATTTGTGTGCCATTCATTTGTTAGGTCGAGAGGATTTTTGGTTTTAGTGCGTGTGTGAGTTGCATGACAACAACAGAATGGACAAGAGCTTGTCCGGCGAGCTCCTTTTCAACGACTATTGTTTTAAGCGCTGTTTTGAGGTTTGGCAACTGGTCGTCAAAAACAAGGAAATCGGCACTTGTGACTTATACACTGGCCTAACGCTTATATGTCAATATTTTTTTTTATTTTTAAGTCTTTCAAATAAAATGTGATTTTTGTATGTATATGAGACTTACTAAAATTAAAATGTGTACAATTATGAAATCCATTAAATTAAATGAGAGATATACGAGGATATTTGGTTTTGAAGAAACAATTAATTCCATTTTGTATTCAATCAATGCTCACAATGTGAAGTAAATAAATTTCAATTTGTGTTAATTTTTTGTATTTGGATTTCATAGGAGAGAAATTTATTAGTTTTATCACATGTATAATTATCAAGTTAAACAAGTTTTGTTGTGCATTAGTTCGCCAATACTTGTTCATGGACCTTGACTATCAATTGGTTTACAATTATACTATTTATTGCACTAACTATTTCATTGGTACAATTAGATGCACAATTGACAATAACATAGCATAACCCAATTTATCTAATTGGATTCATTAAGTTTGATTAGTTGGAATTGCACACACTAAATTGAACCAATTAGTTGATTGATTCAATCAATTTTACAATAGGATATAACATTTCAATCCTAAATCTAAGGAATTTTGTTTCGTGTACAAATTCATAGGGAAAAATTATATGCAAAACCTAATTGAACTAATTTAATTTAATTTAATTTAATTTAATTAATTAGATTTTTAAATGAGATAATTTGGAGTACACACTCATTTTTTCAAATATATTTTATAGAATGTAATTATAATCAATGAAAAACATTATATCGAACCAATCATTTGATCAATTTAATTAGGTTTATAATAAGAGATAATTATAAATTGATTAAAATAAATAATTTATTAATTCAATCAAGTGTGAAATTGAGGGAAATCAAGGTTTAATGCTGGATAATATGGACAAATTACATTTTGGGATCTAAATTGATTCTATTAGTGAAGATACTTGAATTAAGTACTTGAATGTTTAAATCAAATCAATAATCAAAGTTCCCAACATGTTTTGTCTAAATAGAGTTAGTTTCTATTAGCTTGATTTATGCAACATCGATTTGAATGGTTTATTTAGATGCATAAATGGAATAATTAGATTCTTTTAGGTATTATATACTTCTAATCAATTGGATTATTTTTTTCTTAACCATCCCTGATTTTAATATATTGAATGATATAATTAATCATTTGGTTCAATCAAGGGATAATCAAATACCTAATGTGTGTTAATTTGACTTGTAGTAGATTTAAAATAATTTTGGTCCTAAATATGCATCCCATTAAACCAGTTATACTTAATTTCCTCATATAGGAACACAATTATAGTTTCTCGGATCATAATATAAAATATTGATATAATTTAATTGGGTTTTTATCAAGATGACTTAACACCATTTATAAACAAATGATATCAAATAATCATCTACTTCAATTGGACATTATCAGGGGTAATTAATCTATGATGTTTGATAAGTCAATCTAGTAGGAATGTAGGTGTAAATAAGCCCTATCTATGATTTTTATTGAACTGATTATTTTATAAATTAAAATGAATACTATGTGGTAATTAATCCCTAAAGTGGATTGATAAATAATGCAATGTTTCATAGTAATCAACTAGATCAAGTTATCCAATTTGTATAGTAAGCTACATACTTTAATCAAATTATTGATTGAGGTTTGTTGATATCTCATGTGTGATACTGTAACATGATTTAATTCACGAGGAATTGTTATCCCCTTTTGTTTAATGATCGAAGTAATTATTTAGGTAAGTAGATAAAACATATATAAATTAGTTCTATTAATCCCTAATGTACGATATTTTAATACAATTAGTTTCTTGGGGAAATATTTTACCCCACATAATCCTAATTGAAATTGTTGATTTAAATTGGTTTGATCAAATGCATAATTTTGATATGAAGCCTCTAGTATATGCTACTTATTATTGAATGGTTCTTTCATGCCTAATTAATGTGTTTTTCAGGCCTAATCAAAATTGTAACTTAATTGATTTAATCATATCTAGAATTGGGGATTCAAAGTTGGAGTGAAGCTCCCAAGATAGGACCATGATTGTGAAAAATTCCATAGAAAGAGAAAGATAAATATTTCACCAAGAAATGATATATTATTGCTGAGATGATTTAAAAACATACAATCGCATGCTTATATAACAAAAAGTCAAGAGATGAGAGACACATGAAATGAGGTCATGTGTCTAAATAAGATGAGTGGGTAGGTAGAGAGTAGGTAAATATCAACCACTTCTTAACAACCAAAATACAACTAATAAATGCACCTAAAATGGTAAATACCTAAGACTATTAAATGATAAATGCATAAGTTGCCCTTAAGCATGAGTAAATAATATTAACTCCAACAACCCCATTAAGTGCAACCTAGGGAGAAGAATTATAATGAAAATGATGCAATATTGATATGCAAATGCAATATATGGATCCTAACAACTAGGTCATGTTAGATACCCATGCATAACTAATCATGCAACTAATATCTCACAAACAAACAAAAGGAGAAAAAATTATAGGACAAAAATCCTCTCAAAAAATGAAATAATGCAAATGAAGATAAGGGATAGGATGAGTGATGAATGGAGGTCTCAACACCAATACCCCTGAAAAACTAATTCCATCATGAGAATACAATCAATAGCTTAAAAATAATATACATGGCATAAAATATTGTAGGGAAATGATGATGTGGACCCATGGACAAAATGGAAAATTACTAATACATTTAATTGAGATTGAAATATGAAGTTGATTGGGTTGTGCCAAATGAAATGGAAAAAAGCTATATCGCTAGTCTAAAACCTTACAAGATCTCAACAAGGCTAGTAAAGGGTCTCAAATTGGAAAAAAAAGGAGGAGATCGAAGGGCTCTGATACCATGTTGGAGTGAAGTTTCCAAGCTAGGATCACAATTGAAACAACTTCCATAGAAAGAGAGATAAATATTTCACTAGGAAATGATATATTATTGATGATATGATTTGCAAATGTACAATAGCCTTCTTGTATAGGCAAATGTCAAGAGATGAAACAACACATGATGAGGCCATGTGTCTCAATAGGATGAGAGGGTAAGTAGAGAGTAGGTAACTATCAACTATTGCTCAGCAACCCAACTACAATTAATAAATGCACCTAAAATGATAAATGCCTATGTTGGACTTAAGCATGAATAAACAATATTTACTCTAACATTTAGAAGAGTCAAATTGTGCACTAATCTAATTGATATTGTTTAAGTAAATTAACTATCTAATTAAATTAATTGGTTCAATAGTTTAATGAGATACATCATTTAGGATTATAAAGATCAAAAATGCATTTTTTTTAACTAACAATAAGTTTCATGAGCTCAATTGTCTCTAATTATACATCCAATTAAACTAATTATTAGATTGGTTAAGTTAGATGCACAACGTTATCCCTCAATTTGACTAGAATTCAATTACAATGGGTTCGAGGGACAAGTTATATCCATCTATGCACTCAATTTGAACTAATTAATTAAGTTTTTTAACTACATTTATTTTTTGGTTATTTAAATCCTAATGTTTACTAATTAAAAACAATTAAGTTCATTTTCTTTTATTACCTCAATTTCACACTTGTCTAAACTAATGTTAATTATTTTATATGTGTATATGTATTGATAAATGAGGCCTTAAATGTGATAAATTTATGTAATTTGGTTCATTGAGCTTGATTAAAGAACCAATTAAATTAATTATTAAAAAATAAGATGAGGACTTATAGGATGAATTGAGCGAGAATGTGTACTCTCTTAATTTGGATGAATTCATGGAGCTTAATTAGCCTTATTTAAGAACTTGATTAAAATAAGTTCTCGATTTTTTAATTTAATGTCTAATTGCCTTAAAGTGCATAACTTTTATTTAAAAAGTTTCACATTATTTGAATATTTCATACATAATTAAAGATAATAAAATGCAAACTTGCATTCATTTGGTGTAATTAGGTTCTCATGGATTAAATAGCCCTAATTCAAAACCTACTAGACATAATTAAGTTTAATAGTTTTTAATACATATATTTTTGGATCTAATCAATTCCAATGTGTATAATTGAATTTGTTTTCTCAAAACTTACTAGAAATAATTAAGTTTAATAGTTTTTTAATACATATATTTTGGGATCTAATCAATCCCAATGTTGTATAATTGAATTTGTTTTATTTTTATGAATAAGTATCCTTATTTTGTATATAAAATTAAAGTAATTAAGAAATTATTTCAATCAAATGCATAGTTGTAACCATTTGATCCTTAAATAGTTATTTTATGAATTATGATCCCACTCTTCATTAGCCTTAATTAAACACCTAATTAATTTAATTATATGATTGGGTTAAAAATTAATTCAATGCAATTACATTTGTCATTGATGTTGCCTAACTTTCACTAGAGTTCTAATTTTGACAACTGGTTGAATTTGATCTAAAAATTTTACCCTATTTTATCTTATTAAAAAGGATTCCACTTTAAAATTTGTGGTATGAGTGGGTGGAATTGACTGGCCCATCTAAGTTCTATGACCACTCGGAATATACACTACTATTGAATGAAAAAATAAAAGATTTTAGTAATACCCACGAGGCTGAAGCAACTTATGGGACCCAATAATAGCACACACCCCAAAAATATGGCACCAAAACTTTATACAATTTTCAAACTTCTCTTTAGGTCTGCCCTTTGATAGTGAATTTTGATCAATAGGTTTGTTATTTTGCCCAGCTTTGTTTCCTCAAACATATTACTTGAATTGTCTGTTTTTATAATGATCTTATAATCAGTACAAATGCAATTGTATTTTGAGCACTCCATCTACCTGTTTCACAGTGATAGAGCTATTATTCAATTGATCTATTAACATTTTTACTTTCTATTTAATATTTATTCTTATATAAGCTTTTTCTTCGTTATGTCTCGTGAAATTGCATTCTTTAATATAATAAACTTATTTATACCCATTGTATCCGGACCATATTCTTCCTCTCAAATTTTCCCCCACTTTTTAAAAACTTCATTGCAAAGGTATTAGAAACTACGTACGAAGAGTATATCAAAGAGGAAGATAACCAATCGACCGTATCAAACAATAAAATGACTGTGGGAGGCGTACGCCATTATACGGATAACAAATGCAAGTGGACAGTCGATTGTCGTTACTATGACGTAAGCTATGATTTTGACCTCGTACCATTGTATTCCTCATACATGCGGAACGCTCTCTTACGCTAACTTGCCCCAATAATAAAAATCCATCTAACGGCTGAATTTTTGTTTTTAAAATTAATCAACTTGTCCTCATTGTAATTTAACGAATAGAATACTGTGTTCCAGGGAGGCAATGGGGTCCCATAGCAAACATATCTACACACGCCAACCAACACTAAAATATTTTTTTTCTCACTGCGGACTAAATACACTTGTCGTTTTTGTTCGTTGGAAGAGATAGCTGAACACGATTCCTTTAGGGCTTGGACAAGGCTCATTCCTGTAACAACAATATTAAGTAAACCACTGAATTCATGGAAGACGGTTTCCCAAATAAATATGTTTCTTGTTTGAGAAAGAGAAAGCGAAAGCGAATATGATATGTGTGTGTGATGTACAGAGGAGAGCAATTATTGGAGCTTTTTTACTGCTATTTCTCTTTTTCTCATGACCGAATGGTTAAAGCTGTGGCTTTCCTCATCTCGAATTGCTATAAATATGAGGCGTTTGAGACTTTCGCTCAACGTTTACTTATGAGACTGCTTCTGTAACCGTTTGTGTGTGTTGAAATACTGAAGAAATGAAATCTGTAAGTTCGCAGCCATGGCGCCGACATTTTGGCCTTGTATCTCATCAGAAGGCTGATCTTAGTTACGATTCGTTCAAACATTGGACAGCACACGATGAGGTTAATTAAGTTTCAATCGTGTTTTGATCGTTACCAATCTTTTTCTTCCTGTTGTTTACAGAATTAAGAGTACTGAAGTTCCAATAAATTTCCCTTATCTAATACGTTAAGGGTGTGGATCTGTAGTACTCAAATCTGTAAGGGTGGGAGACAAAGTGCGATTGAATTTAGCCAGTGTTTGAACTCACCGTAATTAGGATCGGCCTTCCCATGGGATAAGGTATATGTATATATGATCATTGCTGAAACTCTATCTTCTGTATATAATCTGGTTTGGCCTCTCTACATTAATTTTCTCCATTCTTTAAGCGAGCACTTGTGATTAGGAGATGATGCTGTCTTCTCGTTTAGACTGTGTAAGTTTTTTATCAACGTTTCATCCATGATCAGAATAAAAAAAAACTAAGAGAGACATTGGGTGCAGAGTTTCTATTCTCCTAAAAGTTTATAGGCAAAAAGTTTATTATCATTTTTTTCTATATTTAAACTAAATATTTAGTATTATGTTTAATCTATAGGCCATGGGAGAGCAAGTCAACCGGAATTGGAAGTTGCAGTAAAGGATTACTCGTGAGGTATCTTATATATAATTCGTTTGAGAGTTTTCTCAATTGTATGGATATGATGTAAATGGAGTTTTTGCTGGTTTCTTGAGAAATCATTTGGTTCTCAAATGTTTTAAAAGTAATTTAACACATAATTTTATGTGTTTTTTTTCAGTTTTTCCGTTTTTTAATTTTTTAAGATAAATTTATAATGTTAAAATTATAGGTTAGGGTTTCAAATTGCAATTAAATTTACATAGTTTTCATTTCCTTTCATTTTAATTTCATGAATAGATCTCTCCATCTTCAAATTAATTTATGGTATGTTATGAAACAATTATTGAACATAGTTCAACATCTCATATTAGGATGAGTGGTTCTAGGTTTGAGCATAGTTATATAAATCTTTTCAAGATTCATTTGATAGAGTTTCTACTCATAATTATGATAGAGATATATAAGTTGTTATATTGATGCGTGCATCATTGGAGAGTACCATTCAATCTCACTAGTGAAGGTATGGTGATTATTTTTTATTAGATAAGTAGGGATTCTAGAAGGGCCCTAATCCTTCTATAGGGAGAAAGATTAAGAAATAAGCCCAAAAGAACACCAAACAATAGTCATAGAACAACTACGAAACAACAAGAGACACAACAACACTAAAGCTAACAAAAACCAACCTGAAATCAGGGTGGTTTAAAAAATTGCTCCTAATATCATTTCTTTATTTAACCAATAGGATCCTTCTTCTCAAATTTGTGTTTCTTAAGAGAAGGAGGAGACATAAAATCATGACACATCCTTCTATTATCCCAATGCATTATCTATCCATGAAACAATCCATAGAGAATTTTCCTTTATTGTTATATGCACATTTTTCTTCACATGAAGTTGGAAAGACTTTTGTGGGCTTTTCTTTGGGCCTTTGGTTCTGACCATCAAGGTTTTCACAGAGTTACTTTGGAGTATTGTTGCCTTCCCAAGGAGTTTGGAGGGCTCAACCTTATTTCTACCCAGAAACAAGGGATTGCTTTATGTGCTAAATGGATCATCAAAGCCTTATCTGGCGACGAGGCTTGAAAAATCCTCCTTCGACATTGCATTTCTTCAGGGTTTCCTACCAATAGGCCGGCTTGGAAGGGGATTGGTTTTCAAACCCTTCTCATTATGAAAGACCCATTTCAGATCCAAGGTACTTTTGTTGTCAAAAGCATCTGGCATGCCTGGGAAGCTATTAAGCCTTGGCTTTGGTGGGCGGGTGATGGTTTTCATGATGGGATCTCCATGAATCAACACAACCTCTAGTGGTCACCTCTTTTTCAGGTGCAAGGGTTACTGATGGCCAAAATCCAAGGTGTTAGTGCTTTTTGTTTTCACAAACGTGGCATTCAAACACCTAAGGACCTATTTTCCAAAGATTCTATGAGTCTTCGGTCATGGGATGACCTCCAGGTCAAGTTTCGTCTGTCTTGACCTGACCAATAGGCTTATGACCTTCTGATTTAGGCCTTACCCTCACATTTGTTACATAAGCTTGGCATTCAGTCTGTTAAACCTTGGTGGAAGGATTGGAAGTGGTATCCTTAGACTCCTTTCACCAGCTACAAACCCAAAATGGGTTATCTTTGGTTGGTGCCCCATTTGCATATGGCCCATATTGTTAACCAACAGTGGGATTTGCAGTCTTCTCAAAAATCCTGGAGACTCAGGTTTTTTGTTGTTTGGTCCACCACCACCACTGAACCCAAGATTGCACACTTTTCTTGGTGTGTTCTTTTTCAAGGGTTGCCTTTGGGTTCCAGACTCGAACATTTGGGGTTTCCTGATCCTTGGTGCCCTTTTTGTGGTCATCAAGAAACTTTTATGCATATATTTTGGTTCTGTAGAAGAGCTCAACAATATTGGAGCTGGATCCATTATTAATTTCTGCCTTTTTGGCCTAAGCCCTTTTCTTGGCATATGGCTCTTCTGGGACATTCGCCTAGAATCCCCTTCAAATTTTCCCAGATATGGCATGCTTTCAGAATGGAGATCCTATTTACTCTTTGGAAAGCTATAAATGTTATTCTTCTTACTCACAACCCTTTGGATATTATTGTCTTGCTCTATGCTAAAGCTCACATTTGTAATAATGTATTAATGCAAATTTAGGTACAAGCCGATAAAGTGGCTCTTGAGGTGGGCCACTTATAGGAGCTCCTTCAGCATTGGGGCAATGCAATGCCCCTTGTGTGGTTGCCAAAGTGCCACCAAATTTTGTTTCTGTCGATCGCACTCCACCCCGTGGCCACTGTCATGGTCGAAGATCATCTACCCAACGCTCTCAGACCCTATGGTCCCAGGCTTTTCGTTGCTCCTTTGGTGGGGGAGACTATGCGTGCAAGTGTCGCTCAACTTCTCCTCCACATTGTGACTGTGCCTCGGGGTGGCCTTCTACTGCTCCTATTACTCTGGCTCCTGCTATCACCACCTCTAAATTTCCTCGCTTGGCTCTGGCTATTTCGCCTCCCAAGCGAGAGGAAGGAGAAGAAGAAAAACACCCAGAAGATGGATGGTCCATGCCAGACCCGACTCTTGGCCCCGTTGATGTATGAGGCAAGAAAGATGATCAAGATTGTGTCCCCTCGATTGCCACTGCTTTGGTTGCTTGAGGAATTTTTTTGATGAATAGCTTTGTTTTTTGGCTCCGGCTTCTTGCCGTGTGACTCTCACGCAGTGATCTTGTATCCTCAACCTTTTTTCGTGAATATGTACTTTAATATTATTATCTAATAGAGAAGGCCTATTCATCAAAAAGGTTGTATTTTCTTGTAAATACTTGAGGAGAAATTAATTGAGAATGAATTTATTTTGATTAAAAATAATCTTAATATATAAATTTCATAATTTAATTTTTTATATAAATAAAGACAAAGATTAAAAAAAGGAAATATATTGATAATAATATTAAATTGCTTTAATGAAATTTTCTATAATTTAAATATTAGAAATCATAAGGATTTCAAAAGTATTCACTTTTATCTCCTCTCTCATGTTCATATAATTTAGAAAGACAAATTATCTTACATCTTCAAATCCTATTAATGAATTGTTCTTCTTTAATCTATAGATTAAATACACATTCTTTCGATAATTATAAATATAATTATACAACAAGTAATTTAACCTAATTTTATGTGTATTTTATTCTAACATATTTGTTTTTATTTATATAAACAAATTTATAACATCTAAATTATACATTAGAGTTTCATTTTCTAATTAAATTCACATAATTTTTATTTTAATTCCTTTTATCCATTTGTAATAACTATCTCTCTCTAAATTAATTCATGGTATGTTTTGAAGTAGTTTTTGAGTATTAAAGAAACATCTTATGTTATGGTGACGGTTTCTAAGTCTAAACATAGCTGCATAACCCTCCTTAAGATTCATTTGATAGATTTTCTACTCATAATTATGATATAGAATGGGTTGTGATATTGATAGGTGCATCATTCCAAAGAATATAATTCAAGATCTCATTTTTGAAAGTATGATTATTGTTATATGTACATACTTTTGTATATTTTATATTGTGATAAATTCGTGTTTACTTATAATTAATACAAGAGAAACAAAAATGATTTTAGTTTGAATGAAAATAATCTTAATTTATAAATATTGCTGATTATTTTTTTATTTAAAGAGAGCCAAAGATGACAGAAAAGAAATGTGTTAAAGTCATTATTTTTTGGTCAAGACGAATCTTTATCTCCTTTTCCTTATTTGTTCCATAAATTTCATAGACAACTGACCGTGAAATACATAAATGGAGGAGTAGGTAGCACCTATATAGACAGACACAGCATTAGTTTGTTCATCCCCATATCTCGTAATGTATTAAAAGTCATTACCATTGTTTTTGTCGTAGGTGAGACCAGATCTGTGGTTTTTTAGATTGAAAATATTCTCTTTCAAGAGTTAGATTTCTCAGCAGCATATAGATTTTATACATTTCTTTTTATTACATTTAAATGCAGATAAATGGTTTGCTATGCTATTCAAATGACTAGTTCTAATAAGTTTTAGGTCATTCATTTCGTCTATAAGCTGGTGGGCATATTGTCAGGCCTCTTTCTCTGTAGGCTTATATATATATATATATATATATATATATATATATATATATATATATATATATATATATATATATATATACAGCTGAAACTCTATCTTCTGTATAAAATCTGGTTTGGCCTCTCTACATTAATTTTCTCCATTCTTTAAGCGAGCACTTGTGTCATTAGGAGATGATTATGTCTTCTGGTTTAGATCATGATTAGTATAAGAGAATACATTAGATGCAGTGTTTCTATTTTCCAAAAGTTTATAGAAATTTTTTTATTTTTTTATTTTTCTATATTTAAACTAAATATTTATTATTATTTTGAATCTATAGGCCATGGGAGAGCAAGTCAAGCGGAATAGGAAGTTGCAGTAAAGGATTACTCGTGAGGTATTTTATATATAATTCGTTTTCTCAATTTTACAGGTTTCTTTAGAAATCATTTGGTTTTCAAAAAACTTTTACGTAATTTTATGTGCTTTCTTTCTAGTTTTATTTTTAATATAAATTTATAATGTTTAAATATAATAGGTTAGGGTTTTATTTTGCAATTAAATTTATATAGTTTTCATTTTACTTTTTTAAAATTTTATGAATAGATTTCACTTTCTTAAAATTAATTTATGATATGTTGTGAAGTAATTCTTAAACATATTTCAACATCTCATATTAGCATGAATGGTTCTAGGTTTATTAATATATAAACCTCTTCAAGTTTCATTTGATAGAGTTTCTATTAATGATTATGTGTGTGTGTGAGAGAGAGAGAGAGATCTCATATTAGCATGAATGGTTCTAGGTTTATTAATATATAAACCTCTTCAAGATTCATTTGATAGAGTTTCTATTAATGATTGTGTGTGTGTCTGTGTGTGTGAGAGAGAGCGAGAGAGGGAGAGAGAGAGAGAGACTCTTCAAGATTCATTTGATAGAGTTTCTATTAATGATTATGTGTGTGTGTGTGTGTGAGAGAGAGAGAGAGAGAGAGAGAGAGAGAGAGAGAGAGAGAGAGAGAGAGAGAGAGAGAGAGAGAGAGAGAGAGAGAGAGAGAGAGAGAGAGAGAGAGAGAGAGAGAGAGAGAGAGAGAGAGAGAGAGAGACAGGGCTAGCAGAATGTCAAACAATAGCCACAAAGCAACTATGAAACAACAAGAGACAAAAAAACACTAAAGCTAACAAAAAACAATTTGAAATTAGGGTGGTTTAAAAAATTGATCCAAGGATCTTTTCTTTATTCAACAAATAGGATCCTTCTCTTCAAATTTGAGTTTCTTAAGACAAGGAGGAGACATAAAATCGTAGGCACATTCTTCTATTAGCTTGATGCATTATCTATCCATGAAACAATCTATAAAGAATTTTCCTTTATTGTTATATGCACATTTTTTGTGTGTTTTGTAATGTGAAAAAGTTGGTTTTGTTCATAAATAATAGAAGAGAAATTAATTGCCAATGATGTTAGTTTAATTAAAATAATTTTAATATATCAATTTCATAATATATTTTTTTATATAAATAAAGACAAATGAAAAAAAAATATGTTGATAATAATATTAAATTGCTTTAAAGTATTTTTTTATAATTTAAAGATTAAAAATCAAAATGATTCTCAAAGTGTTCACTTTTATCTCCTCTTTCATGTTCATATAATTTAGAAAGTGAAATTACCTTTCACCTTCAAATCTTATTCATGAGTTGTTCTTCCCCAATCTATAGACTAAATACACACATTCTTGCTATAATTAAATATCATTCTCCAACAAGTAATTTAACTTAATTTTATGTGCATTTTATTCCAACATCTTTGTTTTTATTTATATAATTAAATTTATAACGTCTAAACTATAAGTTAGGGTTTCATTTTATAACTAAATTCACATAATTTTAATTTCAATTTCTTTTATCCATTTACAATAACTAATTCTTTGTCTCTCTCAAAATTAATTCATGATATGTTTTGAAGTTGCTTTTGAGTATTAATGAAACATCTTATGTTATGATGGGTGGTTCTAAGTCTAAACATAGCTACACAACCCTCCTCAAGATTCGTTTGATAGATTTTCTATTCATATTTATGACATAGATTAATGGGTTGTGATATTGATAGGTGAATCATTCTGAAGATCATTTAAGATCTCATTTTTGAAAGTATGATTATTATTATGCACATATTTTTATACATTTCATAATGTGATAAATTTATATTCACTTATAAATAATACAAAAGAAATAAAAATGATTTTAGTTTGATTAAAAATAATCTTAATCTATATAAATTTTGTTGCTTATTTTTTTATATAAATAGAAACAAATATGACAAAAAGAATTACTTTTTTCTATCAAGACGAATCTTTATCTCCTTTTCTTTATTTTCTCCATGGATTTCATAGACACTAAATGGAGGAGTAGGTAGCACCTATATGGATAAACACTGCATCAAGTTGTTCATAGGCATATTTCCTAATGCATTAAAAGTCATTCCCATTGTTTTTGTCATATGAGTATTCAGAATGTTAGAAATTTAATGTGTATGACTCCCAAGTTTAATATGAATCGATTATGTTCTATGTCTGTATGTTTTTAGTTTGGACTGGTTTTCCTATTCACTTGCAAGATTAAGGTATTTTATATTCCAGCTAAAATTGATTACTACTGAAAAGAAGATAAAAATACTTGCAATATCTTAAGGAGATTTATCTTATGCATATTTTTTAATTAAGAAGCATGAGAACCTATTAAATCTTTCATTAAAATCTTTCTTTAAAAGTTTTTTCTTGTAGTTCTTCATCCAGAAGTAAAAGATGGATACTCCCGTCTGGCTATTATAAGATGTGTAGAGATTTATGTATCTGACATATTTAGAGAGAGGGAGTTGTAAGTTTTGAACTTTATTTCATAGGTTTTATTGATATAATATAGGCAATTATTTTGTCAAATAGTAATTTTAACTTTATGAAATAAATTAATTCTGTTTTGAAATGAAGAGAATAAAATTGAAATTAATATGATAGATAAATATAGATATTATATTATTATATTTATTGTAAAAAAATAAAAAATTTCTAAATAATGATGTGTAGATTTATATAAATCATCTTATTATAGTCATTTTTACAATTATTTTACACAATTTTCATAGAAGAAACAATTTTCACTTAACTACTAACATTTTTAAATATTAACAAAAGCTAGCAATATTAATTTATTAATTATACCAATCTAAATTATATTATAGATATATAACTCTAACATTTCCCTCGTTAATACATCAATTTGAATAGATATTCAAACACAACAACTTTATATGGAAATATGATGAAGCAACCCTATTAGATCTCCAAAGTTGTCTATAACACACTAAAGTATTCGACTAATAGACATATTAATAGTCCAATGATACCTATAGAAAAGCCTTTTGTGCATGCACAATAAGAAAAAAATGCTCCTTTGAGAATCCACGCTCCTCTAGTGCTCACATAATGAAAAAAATTATCCTTCAGGAGTCCACCCTCATCTAACAATGACAAAATCTGACCTTTGGTGTTAAAAGGAAATAAATCTCTCCTCTATTGCACAACAATAATTAGAATAAAAAATTTAAATATGCGAACTACACATCTTCTAGGGATTACATATCCACAAACAATACCAAATCTATCAAGCCCCATCCTCCAATAATAGAAATGTATAGATGATAAGTTTGTGCTTCTAATGTAGTTGACCATTCCTTAATGAGAAGCTAGTTCAATATGAAAAAAATAATCTAACCTCTAGTACCCTTAGCTTGCTCTTTGACCTTGTAAGCATCTAATCACCATATACAACACAAAAATATTTGAAAATAAGATCAATACAATACATATATACAAATGTTCATATGTAAGAATTGGGACATTAGTTTTTATTGATTATGTAACTATTTACAAACATATTCTTGTATAATTGTATCTACAAGAAAATATACCAAGATGTATGCATTATTATCTATGTTCTAAAAAAAAATCATTTAACCAACAAGACTATGTATATCTCTCTACAAAAATTACTTCATAAAGTTTTCTTTAATGTGGTTGTGAATGATGGGACTAAAGAGAACATAAATATAATAAATGTATTTAACTTTTTAAAGGATTTTAGTCTTTTTACCTTTGAAATAAATATCTTCGTATTTATCCCCAACCAAGATGGGGATGGGGAGGATGAGGATGTAGAAAAGGCTGGTGTTGGCCCTAGGTTTCTTTTTCTGTCCCTTTTCTCGTTTGGGGTTTTGGTATATGAGGATTCTCTTGGTGGCATTTGCGTGGTTAATCAAAAATTTCTTACCCTACTCTGGGTCAGACCTCCTGTGTCTAGGATGTTCTCCTACTCTTGTTGGGTGTGGGGCCTCGGTTTTTGTTCTCGTCATTCCTAGATCTGGGCTTTGCCTTTGGGGCCTCTTTTTTGTGAGGACTTATGCAATCTGTAGGCTTTGGCGTGAAGATCCTGTTGGTTGTCTACTACAGTTTGCTTGGCTCATACGATGTTTCCCTATTTTGAGCTAACTTGGCCTTGGCACGCCTTTCTGTCTGTCTATCAAGGAGTTGTCTTGTTCAATTAGTGGGGAGGTAGGTGTTGCAAAGGTGCCAATAGGAGCAAGGTTGGGAATGCACTTATGAAAGTCTTTCCGAACTGTTGTCTCTAAGCTCGTTGGTGCGGTTTCATGTTTGTAGTGACTCAAAGCTTTCCTTCTTTTGCTTTCTTTTCCCTTGCCTCTCTCCCCTGTTGGTGGGTGTTTATTTACTATTAGTTGTGGGTTGGATGTGGCTGTGTGTTGAGGGTTGGTTTCTTTGTGGGCATCTAACTAGAGAGGGCATTTCTTCATTCTTACTTGTTCCTAAGGTGGTTTTTGATTTCTTTTGGGGAAGGCTTCCTTCTTCTTGGGCTTATGCTTATGCCCTTGTCACCTCTCTACTTCTGGTGTTTCTTCTTGAGAAAGGAAGGGTGAGTACTTCTAGGGTTGCTAATGATTCAATGGTTGGTGGCTCCCATTTTGTCGCTTTCCATCATCCTTTCATCGTTGTTGCTACAGATTGTGGTCCTATTGAGGTGGGCCAAGAAATATTTTCTGCAAGGATCAACTTTTATAGAAGCTTCAAGGTTGCCTTTCAAAACCCTATTGGTTCATCTGCTCTTATCCACTTTGTGTCTATTATGTTTTGAGTTTATTTTGATTGAATAAGTGTTTTTTATTTCAAAATATTTATGGGTGCCTTCCAAAACCAGCTACTTTTGAGACCCTATGGTCTCCTCCCTATTGAGAAAGTAAAAGGTTGTGAGAACCCTTTCAAAACTTGTTGTTCATTTTTTGTTTCTTTGGCTGGCTTGTTGCTAGTGCAAGGTTTTTTGTTCTGAAAGTGTAAGCCTTTGAGGACTTGGGATCCGTGTTCCTACTAGTTGAGTTCTCCGGTCAAAAGCATATCTTTCTACAAAGAGGTTTCCGTTTTGAAGGTATTGGTGTGCTCATTTCTTGTGAGTTCCACCTTGTTATGTATCAAGTTCGGGCCCTCTCCCAGTTTAATCAATTTCAAAACTTGGTCATGCACCTCTATGACAAATATTTCCTAAGTATTGTCATCTAAATCATCAATCAATCACCTTTGATTTAAATTTTAAAAGGAGTAATCTCTTATTAATTTCTTTTGTTTTTAATTGTTGAATATAATTAACCCTCATAGACTATTCGTAAGTGCAATATTCTATGAAATTTATGAGCATCATATTTTATAAAATAAACATGATATTTTTTTCTAGATCCATGTCCTTACTTCACCCTTTATACACTAGAAATCTATATTGGACAAACTAACAAGACATGGATTGTTGAGTGTGGATTATTTATTAAACATAGAACTATTTGCCCCAAATTCCCTAAATTATAAAGGGAGTTTAAGACAATAAGAAGGAAAACTACTTATAACACCACTCCATTATCTCAAAATCCACTTTAACCCAAGAAACATATTTCTCTTTCCACATCTAATAGAATGCAACCATCATGATGATTGCAAATAAAAACATTTTTTTTATGTTAATAGTTTTCTTATTATTGGTTTTTAAAGCTACAAGTCAAATCTAGACTTCTAGTAAATTCCACCACACACTTGGTCAAAAATGTCACACATCCTGACAACTATTTTGCCATTTGGTAGAACCTATTGGACTTCTATTATATTTTATCATGCATCTAGGATCTTCTCGTCCTTCTATTAGATTATGCTATGCTTCCAGGAACACTAATTATTCATCTTAGCAACTAGTTTATATAGTTGTGCTTCTAGTAAATATTGCCACCCTTCTAGTCTATATTGTCATGCTTCGAGTAAATTATATCATGCTTTCAATAGATTTTATTGTGCTTTTGGTTAGTATTGCCACACATATGGTCTATTATATAGATAATTGTTCAAGTATTAGGGTTTATTTGATTTGATGTTATTGATAAAAAACTTATCAAATATCTTGATTTATTTGTTAGACTAGAAAGATACCATTTGAATATAATCTTCTAACCCAATTTTAAGTCTCATTTATCCTAGGGTTTACTCTTGTAGCTTGTTGTCATTTGTGTGTGGGTAGAATTTCAATATCTAATGGACAAAGCTAGATTGGAGCTCTTCATTTTGGGTCAATCACTTCAAACAAGTTTAAAAAACATTAAATCTTATAGAGACACACATTTTGTGAGTAAAGCCACACTTTTGGTGAGTAGAGATGCACTTTTGGTCGGTACAGGCATGCCTCTAGTTTCCTATGCAACACCAGTCACAAAAACAGGCATAGTGTTTTATCTACATATCATATTTTTTAGATTCAAACTGTTGGAGAGCTAGTTCAAAGCTCTATAATGTGGATTAAGTGGTTTTTCAAGATCTTTCAACAAAATTTTGGTAAATTCATTTAAAGTTGCCTCTTTTTTAAAAGTATCATTTTCTAAGGTTTGTTCCTTAGTGGTTTTCTTTATTTTGTACGAGTGTAGAATTTCAAGATCTAAAGTTAGAAAAGAAATCTTGGACATCATTTGATTGGATCAATAAATATTTAAAAACCATTAAATTTGGATGACCAAATTATAAACCCTCTCTTTTACATTTCAAGTGAACATAATCTTTTTTATTGTTAGAATATCATTTCTTTTTATTCTACTTGGTGTGTCTTCCACATATTGAAATTGGACTTAAAATTTATCATGCACTTTAGATGTGGGCTTAAAATAAACCCCTTTGTCTTTTAATCCCCAAGATATACTTACATATTCTCTACACTCACATCCTAATGGAAAACGCGAGTGAACCATAAATAAATAATCTTACGTTTCCTCTTTAGGGAGCCTACCTAGATAAGTGATCACTCTAGGGAATGACATAAACTCTAGTGTTCTATTGGAGTATAAAGAGAAAAGCTCTAGTTGAAAGTGGTACCTCCTAGAAGTGGAATCTTTTCAACGTGGCTTAAGCCTCTAAGAAATTAATACCTTAGAAAAGTGAAGGTGGAGAGTGGGTTACTCTCTCCTATCAACTGTTTGACATTATTTTCTTTCATCTATGGATTTAGGTCCCAATGGACCCTTTTTGCATATAAAGGATATGCCAATTTGAGATTGTACCCTACATGGTTAAACCTTTTGGTCATCATTTTTTCTGGATTCAAGGACTGATAATCCTACTTGAGTAGGCTTCTTAGTGCAATTGAGTGTTTAAATCTCCTTCCCCCACTTGAAACTTGTTAGGATATTAATCTTTACTTGGTAAAGGTTAATTATTTATTTTCATTATGTCTGGGATATTCCTTTGGAATCCCTACATGTTATTTGTCTTTTGTGTCATCTCACACATGTGTGAGGATGACTCATTTCTTTGGATTCCTTTATTAAGGAATATAATTAGTTTTCTCCTCCTTATGAGGATTTTTCCATATTGCACAGACATATAATGAATGATGTCATTCATAGAGATGGTATTTAATTTTTAACTCCTCTCCTCATCACTATTTAAGAGATGCTTCTCCTCTCATTCTTCACATATCATTGTAATAAGCCTCTGGTGCAGGAGCACCTAATAGGTCCAAATGGCACAATGAGGTCAAGTTGGTACAATTTCAATTGTTTTGTGTTTATTCTATGTAATAAGGTCAATAATGACCATTTATGATGTAATTAGTGTTTATGAGTCCATTTGTTATAGTTTTGAGTCCTAAAGTTGTAATATTGACAGAATTGTCAAAAGTTGTCAATATAGTGCAAATATGTGAATTTGAGTCATGTAAGGGAATTTATGATGTAAAAGTGTTTATTTTATGTATTTGGACATATTTGGATCCATTTTGGGTCATCGGAGTCCTAGTTTTAGTATAGATTGGATTTTATGCAAAATTGTCAAAAGTTGACAAAAGTTGCATTTTGAAGGCAAAAATGTAAGTTTGTTCCAAAGTTGGTTTGTGAGGTAGCTATGAATGGTGGGAGGCCTAAGAATTTTTAAAATGACCCTTTCCCATGTGAGAAAGGCTGGTTATTTAATGTAATGCACAAATATTAATAAAAAGTCGAAGATTCCCTTCATTTTCTATGAGTTTTCCCACATTGTAGCCTCAAAACACTTGATTTTTGCATTCAAATATTATTAGATTGAGTCTAAAATAATTTGGAAATGTTATTAGGGTGAATATACTGAAATTTGGCTTTTGTTTCATTCATTTATGTTCAGTTTTGAAGAAGTTCTAATAGATTTTGTAAAACCCTCATTAGGGTATGCAGAGAATAAAATAAAATGTTTTAAGAATAGTACTTGATTGAGTGACCTGACCAATGCTTTAAATATTTTATTATATTGTTTTCTTCCTTGAAATGATGGTTGCAGGGTTTCATGGAAGAAATAGCATGCAGAAAAGAAAAGAGAAGTGACTATCACAGGGTTAGACTGTGAACAACAATATAGTGTTGGATTTTTGAATGTGTCGAAGTGTGAGAAAGGTTTGGAAAGGTGTTGATGGTGTTGTAGGGTGATATTGGAGTGTGTGGACATGTTCCTAGGGTTTTTGAGCCAAGAAAAACAAAACAAACACCAAATAGTATGACTATCCCAGAATTTATACATGGTTATCCTAATATGATAGTGTTGTGAATCTTTCTTGTTTGTCAGGTTAAATGAGTATTGGTTGGGTTCTTTTGATTGGAACTTGTGGTTAGGGGTTGAAGGGACCCTAGTAAGTCCTTATAATTCGATTGGATGCATTGGAGAGTGGAGAGAATCCCCTAATACATGATTGTCCTGAACATGTATGGCTGCTCTAAATATGATAAGATTGACATAGTTAACAATGAGTCAACTTTTCTATTTGAACAGAAGTTGGAAGATTTTATTTGTTGTGTTTGAAGTCAAGGAAGAATAGAAGGAGTCCCCACATTTAGTTGTGAATTGGAAGTGTTGTTTGGAAAGAGTAACTCTTGTAGTCATGATTGTCCCAACATGGGAGTTGGCTGTCCTAAAATAGAGAATATATCAGCAATATTCTTTGTGTGTTCATGGGAGGATGGGTGAGTAAACAAAGTCTATTGTTACTTGTTTGAGAGCCTCGAAGGCTTGGTAAGGTTGTGTGAATGTTTGACAGAATTTATTGCATATTGTGGGTTGATACTAGTGAATGGAATCCTAATTGAGTGACCATAAGGGGTTTGAGAGTGTTTAAGTGCCATGAAACAAGATTGTGAGTCCAAGATGATTTTATATTTGAGGAAGAATGTGTGTAAGGGGTTGATCAAGGGTTTGAGAAGATTGAGTGAGTTTTGGTCTATTGGAGCCTATTGAGTAGTTTGATAAGTAAAATAATGGTTTCACCTATTGGATAGGTGAGTTGACAGAAAGATCTCCCTAATGTGATTAAGTGTCTTTAGATTCTCTGCATCATATTGGTATCAGAGCTAGCAAGTAGATTGAGTGGAAAATGAGAGGTTGAAGGAATTGAAACCATCATGGAGGAGGTTGAAGAAATGAGAGCAAGGTATTCCAAGTTGAAGGGGATGACTCAAAGACAATCCATATTCAAGACAAATTGCAAATGCCAAGGTAAGGTATGCAGGATGATTATTGACAATGGTTCATTTGATAACATAATTTCAGTGGAAATGGTTGAAAAATTGAATTTGCCAAAGAAACCTCCTGGAACACCTTACAGAGCATGTTGGGTGAATGATGATCAGTGGGTTGATGTTAGAGAACATGCATTTGTTGATTTCAATATTGGTTCATATTATGATAATGTTCTTTGTGATGTTATACCTTTGAAGGATTTTCATTTGATCTTGGGTAATGTTTAGCACTTTGATAGATTTGCATTACATGATGGTAGGAAGAATGCATATATCATTGACAAATGTGGATAAAAATTTATGTTGATTCCATTGTAGGATGTTGAGGCATCAATGAAGGTGGCAAGGATAGGGTTGATTGGAAGAAAAGAGTTCCTAATGCATGAGGAACATGAAGATGAAGATGAGGCACAAGTAAGAGTTTGTTCAATGAAGGATGATGGTGTTTTGGAGTAGACAATCATGAAGAGTGCAGAAATATGTGAGATTGAGGCAGAGTGTTGTGACAAGAAGATGCTTGGGACAAATATCCTAACAAGGAAAGAGGATAAGGATATGAGAAAAGACAATGAGTTGTAGCATTGGGATGATGAAGACACGAAAGAAGAGGTGAGGTGTCTACTGAATGGAAAAGGATAAAAGGTGCAGTAGATAGTTGATGAAGAAAAGAGTGAACCTATTGGCAAGGAGGTTCTAAAAACTGAGATCAAGGTAAAGGATAGAGGTATTAAAGATGTCAGCAAAGAAACAAGTCTTGAAGGACTTGAAGATGGTACGAAGATCAGGATTGGGATCGTGTTGTGTCCATTGGAGATGGAAAAAGATAAAGGAAAACAAGGTGCCACTATGACAGTGGGTTATGAGGATGAAGATACAATGATCAAAGTGGATAATGAGTTAGAAATGAGTAAGAATGAGTGCCAAGTGGAATGGCATATGATGGAGAAGAAGTTGGTAACTAAGATGAGAGCATGATGAGTAGAGGTAATGAGATTGCAAAAGAGATGGAAGTTGTATTCACCATGAAAGGTGAAGATGAGCAGGTAAAGCATGAGAAGAGGGTCTCAATGAGGAAAGAGACTAAGACTGAAAAGTTGATAGTGATGGGCCATGAGAAGGCTAAAGAGTTTGTGTGGTCTCCAAGTGAGATGAAAAAGAGAGGATATGTTGATGTCAAGGCAGTGAGTTGTCTTTGGATGGTAAGATTAGTTGTTATGCAGATGTATAGTGTTCTAATAGTGATTCCAGGCATGGTAAAGTTGGTAATGCATGTGAGGAGGAAAGGTAAGAGACAGATGGTGAAAGGAGCTTGTTGTTTCTTCTTGATTTTATTAATTTTTCTGATGAATTCTAAACCAAAGGTAAAAAAGAATGAAGACAGTCAGAGTACAGATTTTTTTACCATCAATGAAGTTGAGGGATAGGTTAGATGGAGGAAGGCAGATCAGAATATAGGAAGGCAAATCCAGGTTGCTAAAGCAAGAATGAAGGATTCTAGTGACAAAGAAAGCATAAAATTTCAGAGAGAGGACAAGTATAGACTCAAGGTGAGATTAAACCAGTACAAGGACTCAAAGGTGTATTTAATTTGATTTTTTTTTCAGGTATAACAGTTCCAAGAGACTTGGTACAATTTCAATGGTTCTATTTTTATTCTATGTAATAAGTTCAATAATTACCATTTACAATGTAATAATTTTCTATGAGTCCATTTGTTAAGATTTTGAGTCCTAAAGTTGTAATATTGACAAAATTGTCAAAAGTTGTCAATATAGTGCAAATATGTGAAAATGAGTCATGTAAGGAAATTTATGATGTCAAAGGGTTTATTTTATTTATTTGGACCTATTTGGATCAATTTTGGGTCATGGGAGTCCTAGGTTTAGTCTAGGTTGGATTTTGTGCAAAATTGTCAAAAGTTGACAAAAGTTGCCATGCAAAAAAAGTTGCATTTTGAAGGCAAAAATGTAAGTTTGTTCCAAAGTTGGTTTGTGAGGTAGTTATTAATGGTGTCAGGCCTTAGAATTTTTAAAAGGCCCCTTTCCCATGTGAGAAAGGCTGGTTATTGAATGTAATGCACAAATATTAATAAAAGGTTGAAGATCCCTACATTTTCTATGAGTTTTCCCACGTTGCAGCCTGAAACGACTTGATTTTTGCATTCAAATATTATTGGGTTGAGTCTCAAATCATTTTTAAATGTTATTAGGGTGAATATAATACAATTTGGCTTTTGTTTTATTCATTTATGTTCAGTTTTGAAGAAGTTCTAATAGATTTTGTAAAACCCTGCCAAAACCCTCATTAGGGTATCCAGAGAATAAAATAAAATGTTGTATGAACTAGTACCTGATTAAGTGACCTCACCAGTGATTGGAATGTTCTATTATATTATTTTTATTTCTTTAAATTATTTTTGAAGGGTTCCATGCAAGAAATAGCACGTGCAAAAGAAAAGAGAAGTGACTGTCACAGGGTTAGACTGTGAACAACAATATAATGCTGGAGTTTTGAATGTGTAGAAGTGTGAGAAATGTTTGGAAATGTGTTGAGGGTGTTGTAGGGTAAGATTGGAGTGTTTGGACATGTTCCTATGGCTTTTGAGCCAATAAAAATAAAACAAACACCAAATAGTATGACTATCCCAAAATTTATATATGGCTGTCCTAATATGACAGTGTTGTGAATCTTTCTTGTTTGTTGGGTTAAATGAGTATTGGTTGGGTTTTTTTGGTTGGAAATTGTGGTCAGAGGTTGGAGGGACACTATTAAGTCCTTAGAAGTCTATTGGAAGCATTGGAGAGCAAAGAGATTCCCTAATACATGATTGTCCTGAACATGTATGAGTGCTCTAAATATGATAAGATTGACAAAGTTAACAATGAGTCAAGTTTGTTGTTCGAACAAAAGTTGGAAGATTTTTTTGTTGTGTTTTAAGGGAAGGAAGAATAGAAGGAGTCCTAAAAATTTTGTTGAAAATTTGAAGTGTTTTTTGGAAGGAGTAACTCTTGTAGTCATGATTGTCCCAACATGGGAGTTGGCTATCCTAAAATATAGCCGCAGTATTCTTTGTGTGTTCATGGGAGGATGGGTGGGTAAAGATATTCTATTGTGACTTGTTTGAGAGCCTCTAAGGCTTCATAAGGTTGTGTGAATGTTTGAGGGAAGTTATTGCATATTATGGATTGATAAGTTAGTAAGGAGTGGAATCCTAATTGAGGGTTGTCCTAATTGGATCACCATAAGGGTTTTGAGAGTGTTTAAGTGCCAAGAAACAAGATTGTGAGTCCAAGATGGTTGAATATTTAAGGAAGAATGTGTGTGAGGGGTTGATCAAGGGTTTGAGAAGATTGAGTGAGTTTTGGGCCATTGGAGCCTACTGAGTAGTTTGAGAAGTTAAGAAGGGTTTCACCTATTGGATAGGTGAGTTGGGAGAAAGATCTCCCTAATATGGTTAAGTGTCTTTGGATTATCTGAATCAATCTCTCTCTCTCTCTCTCTCTCTCTCTCTCTCTCTCTCTCTCTCTCTCTCTCTCTCTCTCTCTTTGTCTCTCTGTCTCTCTGTCTGTCTCTCTCTCTCTCTCTACTCTTCTCTTAGGGTATTTTCATTCATTCATAATCAATAAAGAGTTTCTTCTTTGCTTTTTCCCATTTCAAAAGCTCGTGTCTCCTCTCTTATTTTGGTGATTTCTCAACTCAAGTTGTTCTTCATCTTGGTAATATTTATTCAATAAAAAAACCAGTTGGATTTATTTCATGGTATCAGAGAAACTTACTAATCCTTGTTTGAGTTGAAGTTGATCAAGGTTGTTTTGTCTTGTGAGCTCACCTTTGGGGGCACTCTTTGAGAGGAGAGAATAGCTTATCTATTTTTATTTTTATTTCTTGTGCAAGAGTCTAAGTTGTTTTATTGCTTAGTTTAGTTTTCAGATTTAGTATAGTTAAATCTATTTATCACCAACATTCAAATTTTAGATTTTTTTTTTTTTTTAAAACTTGTAAGTTTTTTTTACTAGTATATATTAATAATATTGCATATTCACTGTTTTTTATACTTTCTAGTTTATTTTGCATTAATCTTATTTCATTATTTTGTTAAAATTTTTACTTTCATTGCATTATAGTTTTTTTTTTCTCTTTAAAATTGTTGGTTTCAAACTAATCTGTTTGCATGCAGGATTGGTTTCAAGATAATTAGTATTCGAATTTATCTATCATAATTAAAAAGTTAATAATTATTTTTTTATCTTTAAAAAATAATCATTCTAACCTCTTTTTTACCCGTATTGATTATAAAATTCACATCTCTATTGCAATTAGTAAATTTTGCCTTGCTTCATATATTTTTGTTATTGTTAAAATTTCAGATATCTTCTATCTTTGCTTTGTGATTTCTCTATATTCCTATCTATGATTCTTTTCTCTCTGCATTAATCCTACCCGCAGTTGTTCATTCTTTATTTTTTCCTACACCATTTTCATATTTTTTTTAAAATTGTAAATAATTTTACATTTATCATGTTCAAGCTTTTGTTGCATATTCTAACTCTTAGTGTGTTCTAATCTTGTTGCAATCTCTCTATTATGTCTAACCTATTTTACTTTTTGAAACACTTTATCCAATTTGTCTATCCCTACATGTTGCAACCTCTCTGGTTCACATTCTCCTTGTCTTTGTCTGTGTAATGCCTTTGTTAGTTTGTAACATCTCGATTCTCTATTCTGGGATTGTTATTATTCCTATTTATTTTTGGCTTTTGCCTCTACCTTCAGTAACATTTTTTTGTTTGCAAGAAGATATTTCCAATTTTAGTGTTTTGTGCAACAGCTATTGGTGGAATTTAAAATATCCATCAAGTTTATTTTATAAATAAATTTAATTTTTGCTTTATTACCTTCTCTTTATGCATAAATAGTTTAATAAAAAAATTATTAAAAGCCTTTCACGTTTTAATTTTTTTTATTTCAACTTTAGAAAACGAAAGATTTTTTTCTCAATTCTCATTTAAATAAGTTTTGTTTCTATTTTTTTACTAAAATTTAAAATATAAAGATTTTTTTTTTTTTTTTAAAAGTTACTTAAAATTGATTGTTATTTTTAAACTATATTTTATTTATTATTTTTTAAAAGACTCTTTTAAAAAAAAATTATTTTATTTGATCAAAGCTAGAGGCACACACTGTTGAGTGTAATAGCACTTTGAAAAAAGTAAATCTATGGAAGATTTGAGGGTTTCACCTTCAATGGATGGACATGATTTTTGGGTACCTAAGGGTGCTCTTTCCTCTAAAGAAAAGTTACCTACAAAGAAGATTATTTGATGGCACCAGAGACTTGGCCACATTGGAGAAAAAGGTCTAAGGACCTTGAAAAATAAAAACCTTGTTGAAGGTTTGAATGATTGTAATCTTGAATTTGATTTTTGTCAGCATTGCATTTATGGAAAACAAAAATAGTGTTTAGTTTTCTCGAGTTCTCATAAACCTTGTGGTGTTTTAGATCTTATTCATTCTAACGTGTTTGGTCTTATACGTGTTCCTTCTATTGAAAAATCCACATATTATGTTTCATTTATTGATGATTTTAGTAGAAGAACATGGGTATACTTTCGAAAGAGTAAATCTAAAGTTTTCAAGTGTTTTAAATAATTTAAAGAAATAATTGAATTGCAAACTGGAAAGAAAATTAAATGTTTGAGGATTGATAATGGCAGTGAATTTTTCTCTAATGACTTTGATCTAGATTTTGTAAAGACTGTGACATTAATAGACATAGGACAACTCTATATTCTCCACAACATAATGGATTTGCATAACGAATGAACAGGATATTGATGGAGAAGGCTAAGAGTATGATGAGTGGTGTTGGTCTAGAACAAAAATTTTGGGCTGAAGTTGTTGCCACTACTTGCTACTTGATTAACAGGTATCTTACATTAGCTTTTGTTGATAAAACGCGTATCGAAGCATGGTTAGGGCACAAGCCTTGATTGAGACATCTTAGAGTTTTTGGTTGCAGGGCATATGCACATGTGCCAAAGGAGAAGTGAACAAAGAAGGAGAACAAGGCTATGGAATGTATCTTAATTAGTTACATTTATGGTGTTAAAGGATACAAGCTTTGGGACCCTATTGCAGAAAAGGTAATTCATAGTAGAAGTGTTATTTTTAGAGAAATTAAGTCTTCTTCTATTACATTGCAGCCAAAATAGACTAAACAGGAAGATGTGATTCAATTCTCTTCTATGCCTGAAAGAGTTTAATAGAGACCACTTGATAGGCAAGAAGTTGAGGAGAGCTCATCTAGCTCTAAATCTTTAGAAGAGGAGGAAGATCCTCCAACTTAGCTTGTTTGAAGGTCTACGAGACATAGACGACCCCTTGAAAGGTATTCACCTGATGATTGGAGATGTATTTTTTCTTTGAATACTAATGTGGATGAGCCCAGATCCATAGAAGAGGCATTAGGTATGAATGATGTAGAATCCTAGAAGATTGCTATAGACGAAGACATGGCAGCTCTAAAAAAGAATGATACATGGGATCTTGTACCATTTCCTGAAGGATAGAATCCTGTTGGCTTCAAATGGGTGCTCAAGAAAAAGATTGGTTCAGATGGAAGCATTGATAAGTATAAGGGAAGGTTGGTTTCAAATGGCTACTATCATGTTGAAAGTGTTGATTATGGTGAGATAATTTTTCCTATTGCAAAAATGACATCCATTATATTTTTGCTTTCTATTATTTCTACTTATGATTTAGAGGTTGAGCAAATGGATGTGAAAACCACTTTCCTCCATGGTGATTTGGAGGAGGATATTTATATGACACGACCAGAGAATAATGTGGTGAACGGTAAAAGTAATTTGGTTTGTAAATTAAAGAAATCTTTCTATGACTTCAAACATTGTCCTAGGATGTGGTACCAAAAATTTGATACATATGTGCTGAGTTGGGGATTTGAGCGTATTCTAAATTAGATCACTATGTTTATTATAAATTCGATGGTGATCATTTCCTATACATTTTATTGTATGTTGATGATATATTATTCATTAGTAATAACTAAAGTCTCAAATTGTTGCTAAATTTGAAATGAAAGATCTTGGTGCAGGGAAACACATTATTGGGATGGAAATTTGAAGAGATAAGAGTGAACAGAAAGCTATGGATAGGTCAGAGTAAGTATGTGAATTCAGTTTTATAAAGGTTTAACATACAAGATTGTAGACAATTATGTGTTCCCTTCACAGCTGGAACAAAATTATCTATTTCAGATTGTCCTACACCTCCATAAAGATGGAAGACACGAGTAGATTGCCTTATCAGAATGTTGTTGGAAGTTTGATACATGCTATGGTTTGTACTAGACCAAACATTGCCTAGATAGTGGGAGTTCTTTCTAGATATTTGTCTAATCCTGGTAGAGTTCATTGGGATGTAGTCAAAAGAGTCCTCAGATATTTGAAGGGTACCTCAGTAAAAGCACAAAATGGTGTCACGTTTCAGGCCAGCTTATCAGCACAAGTGAATTTAAGTAATTCTAATTAAAAATTAATTTTAGTCAAACATATGGTCTATATAAATTCATTATAGATACGTTATATATGGGCCACAACTTTTCCAATTGGAAATGTCTACTAAATGTATATTTTATACCACTTTGGGTCTAATTACCAAAAAAAAAATTCAATGTTTCAATAACTCCTACTCTTATATAAATAATTTTTTTTTTGAAATGTAAAAGTACCCTTTTATAGATCTATAAGTGAATTTTCCAAAATATATATCTTTAAATATTTTAATTAGTTTTTATATTTTATATTTTATTTTTATTGAAAGTAGGTCATCAGCACTAAAATATAAGGTTGATTATCTTGTCAAGGAAATATACTCAAATTTATTTAAATTTTAAAAAAAATTATGATGAGTAGAGAAAAGAATATATATCCAGATTATATAATTCTTTTCTAATTTGGATAAATAATTAAGAAAAAAGGTGTCGGCAATTGGAAAGAGTTATATTTTAGCACATGCAACTCTTCAAATTTTTATTGAAAAATATATATTTATTAAAAATAGTAAAAAATATATCCACGCACTAAAGTTTCAAGTTATCAATATACACAAAAAATTGAAGAAAAAAAGATAAAATTTACTAAATCAAGTGTGTTGGCTTGCGTAACTTCAATTTCAACATTTTATCAGCAACTAAATTATAGTGTTTACTTTATTAAAAAACTACATTCAAATAATTTTTTTAATTTTTGTTAAAATTACAAGCATAAAATAGACAAAAGAATATAAATTTTATTAGTTTACATCATTTCAAAATTCAAAACATATATTTCACTTTATATTGATTTAATTTAAAAACTTGAATTAGCATTGACCATTTCCTTTATAAAAGTGTGACATAGCTTTGTACTTTTACCTACCTCAGAGTATTCTTTGTGTTATTATGGTAATTTGGTTGGAAAAGTGATTTCCCTTGATATTTATGGTTATGTGGATTTAGACTGAGCAAGTGATATTGATAGCAGAAGATCCACTAGTGCTTATGTGTTTACTTTATTTGGTGGTGCAATTAGTTGGATGAGTAAGTGATAGGTTGTGGTTTCTTTTTCCACTATAGAAGTAGCGTATATGCCATCTACTCATGCTTGTAGAGAATCCATCTAGGTTAAAATATTGTGTTTAGGTATTGTGATAGCCAGAGTGCAATTTGCCTAGTTAGGAACCCGACATTTCATGCTAGAACCAAACACATTGATGTTCAATATCATTTTGTCAAAGATGGCAGGGTGAAGCTGGTTAAGGTGGAGACTTTGATGAATGTTGTAGATTCATTAACTAAGGTTGTGAGCACAAAGATTTTTCTATGGTGTTCAAAGTATATGGGCCTCATGGCTCCTAGCAGTTAATTTATTATGTTGATACTCCCTTTTCTTTTGCAAGGTGTTCAACAAGTGGGAGAATTTTGGAAAAATGGTGTCTCAACCTTGCATTTACATGAAGTTACTATTTATAGTAAGTTTTCATTTGAGCATGAAATGGTGTGAAATTCTCCCCAAAGCTTCAGATTGGCTAGATAAGAATGTGGGTAAATTTTCATCGCAAGATCGTAGCTAGTTTTGGAGATATTAAAGGTTTTTTTTTAAGGGTGCGATGAAAGGTTTAATTCTAATTTTGAGGAATTTAGAGGCTTTGAAATGACCTAAAAAGTTGGAATAACTAGCATAGTAGGTTACAATGTGGTAGAGCACTTTGTGAGCTTGTCAGTGCTTCAAATGGTTCATCAATCAGACACACAGTTCACAAGTTATGACCTCCGGTGTTGGAAATAGAAATGAGGGAAAACTAAGATGGAGGGGGGGGTGTTGAATCAGTTTTCACCGGATTAGAAAACTTAACGTCAAATGCAAATATGATTTTAATTGCAGCAAAAACAAAGATAAGCAAATTGATAGTACAACACACAACACCAAGATTTTCATGTGAAAAACTCGTTTAAGGGAAAAACCACAATGGGAACCTACCCACAATTAGATGATACTCTGGAGTAGTATGTGAAAATAATTACAATGGGGAATGCGCATGCATTTAGACTCACTTCCGAGAGCTCACTGCTCAAAATACAATAACCCAGAAGGCTACATCCCTCGGGGAAGGTTCACTACCTTACAAGGAAGTCTCATTGACTTACAAAATGTTCAACCAACAATCCGGAATCAAATGAACTAAAAGAATAGCATCTGCAAATGCTTGATGACAGTTCTGGTAAAGCGCATTTGTCTGCTCTGCAAAATTTCAATCTCTACTCAATCACAATGTCCAAAAATGTATTCGCTTGTTCACACCATTACCATTCTCTGATAATGCAAACACTTCATCGACACCTAATTTACATGACTATACCATCTATATACACCGATTATCAACCTTGACAACAAAGGCGGCCAAACCCTCAATTCTGAATTACAAAATTACATCACACGATACAAATATTGAGCACTGGACCAATATTATGATATACATGACATAAAATGGACCTAAACCAAATTCTCAAACATGCAACACCACCAGAATCAACCGCAACATGCTACACCACCAAATAGGTCTCATATCATGAAGAACGCCACTGGATAAACAAAACACGAAAACCATGCACATTGATCAATGTAGATCATCAAAATAAATAGAACATAATTAGGAAACACCAATAAGTGCATTAGAATCATCTCTAATAGCTACACCAACACCACTTATCAAATCTTAATCAATCAACATTTGAAACTTAAGAACACTCAAATAGCAGCAACTGCCATGTGGGAAGATAACTTGTAGAGCACCAAATCACGATCCATCTGAAATGAAGATACACATGAACATCCTAGATAATATATCCTAAAATTACAGCACAAGATCTAATCACACAATAATATACCAGAGGAAATACCAAACTCTGCAAAGCACTAATTAGAAGAACCAAACTATAAACTAGATCATATGATATGATCAATTAAGCTCTTGGATCACTAAAACCAATAGAGAAATGTATATTGATACTATAAATACTCCATATACTGACCCATTATCCTAATAAATCAATCTACAACCACCGCAGCAATAAATGACAGGCTTATGTTTTTTATTAAGGAAAAATAGGTTTTAAGGGACCCGAAACCCACTTACATATCGAAAATAAAAGCAATAGAGAAACTAGAGAAGACAGGACAAATAGAGAAAGGCTGCAAAAGAACAACACAAAAGACAACAGCCAGTGTAAAGAACAACAAAAGGCCAGTGAGAAACTGGCACACCTAAAACAAAATTACATTTTAGGTGAAATCACAGGCTTATGTTGACATCAATGACAACAACATATCCTAGCAGCAACAATGTCCAACATCCGAAAGTTTACACTCCTGAAATAGGAAATATAAACTGCATTAGACACATAAATGAACTATATAAGAGAGAAACACATGTTTATGTTTGTTTTGACATGTCATAGGGCATCTACATTGGAGATAAGGACGACTCCACTTTATTGAGTGGTTTCAGCCCATGGTTTTGTAATACCGTTTGACGGTTATGAGATAAAGGTTGTGTGTAAGAGTCTTATGGCTATTGAGCTACCTCTGAGTCTTTGATTAGTGGTACTCCTATGAAGATCTTTATTTGCAAGTATATTGTAATCTATTATTGATTGCCAAGTAATATATTGAGTTGCTTTTGGAGTGTGGGGTTTTTCTTCCAAAATGGTTTTCCCCTCATAAATGATTGTCTTGCTATGTTGTGGTATGCATGATATTAATTTTTATTTATGTTAAGTTTTTGTAACTGTTATAATGATCTGTAAAAGTTTTTCATTACCCTCCTCTCAAGGTTAGTGTAGGAATTTGTTCTGCTACTTAACTTTCTTACATGGATATGAACATAGAAAAACTTGTGAAGAAGAAAAAGAAGAAGATTTAAAAGTTACTACACTAGAAAACCTATAGATAATTATAGAAGTGTGTATTAAATATGTGGCACCCAAATAATTTCATAATCATGTTGTAATGCCTGCCAAAATACCCTAGAGAAATAAACCAAAATCTACTATCAAATAGATATAATTTTAAAAAAAAAACACAATCATTACTCTAAGTCATCATCAACATACATCAATAAAACATTAACTATTTTTAATTTCTCATAAACCACATAAACATAACCATGAATCTATAATGCACAATCAAAATTAAAACATTTAGAACATCAATTTATCTTTTATTATACTCTTGCAACATAACCATTCCCTAGGGTATCTTAACGTCACTAGTTGACATCATTCTAACATAACACTTATCCATCTAGAACATTATATTCTACTATTAATCTAACCATTTTCTTTCCATGAAACTTGCATAGCATTAACACACATTCATAATCCCATTCACTTTATACTATCTATTAAAAACATCATAGATCCATTAAACCATCTTATCTAATTAATTCCTATCTACTTGATAAGATTCAAGACAACTATTCTATTCTTTCTATCATTTATTCTACAGATTAACATAGCATAATACCATCTATCAAATACAAATGCAACATAACACATATAAGCTATTTTATTTCTCTTCATAACTTCTATTACATAAAGAATATCCATTACATCAAGGACTAATCAAAGAACCTTTCCCTAATCTCTACATCAAGTCCTATTAAAATATCATTTATTAATACATAAGGTACTTGATACAAAGATACATAATTTATTTTACATATACACATCATTATGATACAATGTCTTCTTTCCCATGTACATAGAAATCATCTCTAAAGAAAAATCACATAAAGAATCCAAGAATTTGATCTACGCATGCTAGCATCCAAGAAGAGAAATATTCCAATGGAAGAAAGTATCAAACCACTCGACCATGTGGAACCAAATAGGAACCACCCCTCATGCTAGGAGATGACACAGGGTTCCAACTCATACTAAGGACCTAAGCTGACACCTAACAACCAAAGGATACACCACGACTTCACAAGACTCCAACATGAGAATATAATATCAAAATGCATCACATGGCTAAATCAAAGCAATCAACCTCCAGAGTAAAAATCAACAACAAGGGAATATGGATAATGGACAAATGTGGTGGGGTAGAGTGTCATCACATTCTTTCCTCACATGGAATCTATCTCAATCTTAAAGGAAATCAAGAGAGAACGGTACACCGCTTCAGTGGTCTTCCCAATACAAGATCCCAAAACCACCTTCCTAGGCATCATTAGGGCACAAAAAACATCATCCTCATTTTCATTATCTTGATTAGGTGAATTAATAATTACCAAAACTCACTAATTAGTTATTATTAATGTTATCACTTGCAATTACAAAATAGAAAACTCTTCATGTGCTTCAAACTAGTCTAGACCCTGAACAAGCAGTCTATTGCTCACGACCCTAGTCCTACACATGAAAGAGCCCACTCCCCCAACCATGGACCATAACCATAGGGTAAATGCACATCCAAAAGACAACATAACAAGAACATGAAGGCCCACAAAATATATAGAAATAGTCACATGATAATGAGAACAAACCTAACATAATGGAGCACATATGACCACACACATGGAAAGAGCCTTCACCATATCAATGCAAATGAAGAGCCAAGCATAAATATAATCCAAGGATGAATCCAAATCCATGTCAAATCCTCTACAATGAGGAAAAACACATCTAACTAGAGCAATAAAATAACCCTCAACAACAAGGAATACATCCTCTTGCCGGATCAATGCAGTACATATGACACACCTCAATGGTAGGGTACAATCCCACACACTGAAGAAAGAATAATAATAAATAACATCAAAATGAAATCATTAAAAACTCTAAGAAGCTCAAAACAATCATACTTAGCCTGTGGAAGAACCCAAAAATCGACCGACAAAACCTAGATGACGAAAACTTCATAAACTACAAATTACTCAGACTGGTGCATACAAAACCTAAAGTGGCACATATGGCACATATATTGGTGCATATGATCATTATTTTTGCACATATGAAATATTATATAGTTCATATGATCATTCTTTTAGAGCGTATCAAACAACAAGAAAAAATAACTTAAAATGGAAACACAGCTTGATGAAAATGCCTAGTTTGGACACCGAGGTCACAAATTGACTAAAGATCATTCCCATAAGGTAGAGAAAGGTAATAATAACACATACATAACATATAAACCACTAACATATCCTCCTATGATATTTAAGCAAAGTTACTTGATCAATCATACACATAGAATGCACATAAAAGTGCCTAACTTCCACAATCCCAAAGACAAACACAAAGTAGATGGAAAGGTGAAACAAAAGGAATACCTAACACAAAAAAATAATACTTTCCAAGCCTCTCATGTGTATTAAAACCAATTCAAGGAAAATTACTCTGAAAATAACATTCACAGGTGATCAAAGATAACCCTTGACAACATCGAAAATCTCAAATACAAAGAAACTCACTCTCAGAAATCCTAAGAAGTAAACAATCATTAAGATATTTGAAAATACACTCTGAAACATAGATAATGCAAGGAAATTCCAAATTCCAACACAAGAATAAACAAAGGGGAAAACTCAAGGAAATCATTCCTGGCAACATCATCCAAAACTTCCAGAAAATCAACTCAATAAAGGATCCTCTTCCCAATTTCCTTTAAGAATGAAAATAGATGTTACAACCAAATAGAAATTCCCAAATCAATCTTTCGACAAACACCATTTAAGACAATATTTTCAAAAGTAAAATTGCAGAGAATGAAGATTTGAGAACTCCAACTTGGAAATGCAATCCAAACAATGAAGATTTGATGAAGAGAAATCCAAGAAAGTAATCTTCAATCCAATCTCCAATTCAATCCAAAATCAATTTGCAATCAAAAATCCAACTCAGATATTCAGAATCATTAACCTGGTAATAACCATAGAGAGCCAAATAAATGGAAAAACCATTCAAAATTATGGCCAAACGTCGGCCAATCAAAATATTCCCCCAAAAAATATAATCTACCTATCCAAACTATATATTATATTTTATTTCCCAAATGCAATCTTATCCAATAGTAATAAAGGGTAGGTAACTATAATATTAAATATATTTACTCATGTAAAAAGGGGATATAAATTAAATATTATAAAATCAAACAAATAATTAATAAATAATAAATCATAAATCAATAAATAAACCATAGATAATTAAATCTCAATTAGTCATTAAATCAAATAATTAATTTAATCAAATAACCATAAAAGATAATTATTAAATAATCAAATAATTTCACACCTCCAAATAAATAACCATATCTCTAAACATTTTATGCCAAGGGAATAACACACAAAAGAAAAGTCTAACTTCAACTTACGACATGGCATAATCAACAAGGTACACAACTTAGACCTAGAGTGTGTGAGGGAAACTTTGTCATCTTTGACAACTTGCCAATGGGATAAAGACATGCTCAGACCTATGACGCCAGGTGGAGTTGATGTCTGGTACCTGCAAACATGCATCAAACACGAAACACAACATATATGATATATATACATCCTGATAAACAGACAAGTGATAGAGAATCGTGATGACATATCATGCTCACAATGAGTGATATGACATCGTCTCTACTCACGAAGACAATCATACATATTAACATATATCACTACATATAATCATAATCATAAAAAGGGGTTAGTACCATCATAAATCATACAACCCACATAAGCAATGATCACATCTAAATCCATGAGTAATATAAATCCATCCGTCAAGGTGGTATTATGCACTAACATCCATAAGAATCATCAAAATGTCATATATCATATAATATGTCTAGCATCATCAATTCACATGAATCTCCAAAATATAATGAGTCATATTGAATAATCATAAGTCCACAAAAAGTCCTAATATCAATGATACCATCTAAGATAGAAGTAGAGTCATCAATAACCATCCAAGTATCCATCCTAAGTCTATATAAGTCTATCGCGACGCAAATCAAAATGTAAGTCTAGGAGGGACACTACACATACCATTAAAATAGTAATAGAGAACTACCTATTATCTATCATCTTTTCCTTGGGGATCTACCCAAATGTTAGAGAAATAGATGAACACATTCAAAACCAATAGGAGGCACCCTTTAGTCTCAAGGAAAATGGGGAAATGCAACATAATAGAATGAAGAGGCAAGTAGATCATCATATAATCTTGGCATAAAGTGTTACCTATTCTATATGATAATGGAAGACCCATCTTTGAATTTGAGTCAATTCTCAAGCATACATGAAGAAGCATTAGATTAGAAAATTATAAAGTTTTGTTCAAATTCACAACATAGGAAGATTAATATTTTATGTAAAGTCATCTAGAGTTAAAAATAGATGATAGTTATTCTTTGAAAATGGGGAATACTACGTCATTAATTCTATAGTGTGTATAGGGTTATGATTATATAGATTTTATCTATCTTAATTCTTAATTACATTATTAAATCATTATTATGTTGTTATTTAGATAATTAGGTCATCTTAAGTATTTTATTTAGGTTTGTACATTGGTTTGGATGACATCCAACACATAAGTAGGATATTTAAAAGAGGTAGAGGTTGGTTATTTTCATCATACTTAGTATAAAGATTTGCCCTATAAAATGGCATATTATTGTCAAGTGTTCACACCATATTTACTATTCTATTCTTCTAAATTATGTAATTTTTTTCATTATAAGATCTCTCCTCTAGTGTATAGGAAACAATCTAAATACACTAATCATACCTCTTCCATTATTATATTATCCATAAATATTCCCTAGAACATCCAAGCTCGATTGATTTAAGAAGAGACATCTATACATGAGAAGTTCATGACTCTTGTGCATTTGACCATGTCTAAGTGAGAATCTATCTTGAGATGGAAAAAATATTTTAGCACTTAGTACTTCTAGCTCTATTCCTAACCTTTTTAACATCTACTCACAAGATGGAACATGAAAATATTTGCAATATTGATTAATATAATATGTATAGAAGTACTCATAAGGAATAACTAGTGTGTTAGGTTTAACTGATAAGGAACCTATTGATAATAATGATCTTACATTTAATATTCTCTCCAAGACAAATACCAAAAGGTATACACATTAGCACTCATGATTTGTTATGCATAAAAAATTATCTAAATGGTTTAAAAATACACAACTATAAATTCCATATATATGATACTTACAAAACTCGCTATGAAACCTCCATTTTGGCATCAAATGAATAGGAAAATATAACACCATAAAAAATGTACCAAAAAATATGACCAAAGAAAGATACTATATTAGGCCCAAATTAGTCATGGTCTTATATGCTAAAATAGAACATGGTATTATAGATCTCATAATTTATCATAGAATCTATTATATGTAACTCCTCATTTGGGGTTCTCTATTTTGGTACTTTCAAACCCATTCAAAGATTCATTATATGTAATAAATTGGCATAATGTTGTTCTAGATTCTAATGTAACTCCCATGTAATCATACTTTTATAAATAATAAAATTTTAATTATAGTAACTCTTATCAAACAAGGACATAAGATTCCCTTACACATTATAATGGTTTTAGACTCTTTTAAATTTTATTTCATGTATTTTATAAATTATTTGACACATGAAAATGAGTGTGTCACCTCAATATGGGATACCTTCTTCATATGAGAAAAAACAATAACAATATGAACATTAAGCTATAATATTGAAACACATTTCCTAACATTATTGTACTTGTTGAATACTTTATAAACAAAACAGGAGAATTCCAATACTTAACCTATTTTCTAGGGGTAGTGAAGCTCATAAACTCATTGTGTACCATCTAAAAATATTTGTGCGCACCAAATTTTTCAATGTATTCAAGTATTTATAATATTTTCTAAGGTGTTAAATTTTTCAAGCATCACCCTCCTACTCTTTACATATCACCAAATGGTAGTAGACATAAATTTTCTTCATCCTTGCATGAAATTTTGGCGGTTTTTGTTAAAAAAATAATAGATTGACTATTACAAAGAATTCTAATAGATCTCTAGATTAACTCCACATTTGAATATATAGTCTTTTAAACACAAATGGCCTCTTTATATGTATGATTAGTTACCTTGTAGTTAGCCTCTATAATAGACAAAATGATAAAAATCTACCACTTACTCATTAAATTAACTACACCACCAAATAAAATAAAAATGTGTCCACGAATGGATCTTTTTCTATCAACTTCTCCTATCGAATTTGAAACCACGAGTCCTTAAATATCCATTGAGTGCTAGTCCAATATAAAATCATCATGATAATAAATAAAGAACTTAAAAGTATCCCACAAATACCTTAATACCCTCTTCACTACATCCTAATGATCTCATCTAGGATTAGACATAAAATAGCTTAAGGGCTCCTACTGTATGGGTAGTGTCTAGTATCTAGTACAAATCATAGTGCATATTGAACTTATAATTACACTAGCATAATAAATTATACATGCCACATCTTCTATCTCTGAGCTATCATAAGGTATTGTTCAACCAAAACCTTAGTTATTATAAAAATAGGAATATCGTTAAAAAATAATATTTTTTAGATAATTATATTTAATGTAATTGATTGTAAATAAAATTTTTAAGGCTCTAACTTATAAGGTATGAACTTAAGAAATATTAATATGACATTGGACATATTAAGTTAGGGGTAAATTTTTAGAGTTTGGTTACATCATAAATAATAATAACAATCAATTCAATTGTGACCTAAACATCAACCTTTCGGATCACCTTACATATAGACAATCACACTAAAAAGAATATTGTGAATATGTTACATATACATTGTTGTTTGTTAGAGACAAAATTGCATAACATGTATTATTATGAATGCATTGCATATATATGTGATATATTTATGAGAAGAAGGGGAGGATGATACTATGGAAACATAATTCTTCATATGTTTGTTTTACATTTCTTCTTTGGAATTTCTATCTTTTAAAGTTTTTCCAGACATACTATGTAATGTGCTATCTCCATAACTTTTTAATTTTATTTTAATTTCATATCTTATATGTAATAATTAATTATCTAAGATCTTAATTTTCAAGAAGAAATTAAAATCATATTAAATTATGTTAATTATTTTTATAGATAATTTTATCTTTAAAATTCAATTTAGAGAACTATAATTTATAATATTGAATTGACCTAGATTCATTAATTTCAAAAGATCTATAATATAGACTACAATTAATAGGAAATAAAGTGAATCCCTAAGGTTATTTTATGAAATAGAACACATGGGTATGGAGATAGACTAATTTTTCATTCTAAGTATTCTTTCAAAATGATATTTTAGATCAAAATGCTTAGTTTTTCTATGATACATGAGATTTTTGGCCAGCTTTATGGTGCTCAAATTATCACAATATATCACTATAAGCTGAAGTTGTGTTTCACCTATCTCTTTAAGAAATTTCCTCAGCCACAATGCTTGAGTATCTGCAGATGCAATTGCAACATATTTTACCTCCATAGAAGAAAAGAGAAACTATGTTTTGCTAGTTTGAACTCCAAGAAATCAAACTTGAACCAAAAGTAAAACAAACACTAGAACTATTTTTTCGGTCATCCACACCACCTCGCCAATTAGAATCATTGAAACCAACTAGATTAAATCTTTTAGAACTATATGATGGATTCCAAAATTCAAATTTCCTTTCGCACACCTTGAAATTATTTTGGTAGCCTTCATATGTAATTGAGAAGGATCTGTCATATGCCTTGAAACAAGAGAAGCTACACATGTAATATTAGGCCAAGAGTGACTTAGAAACATCAAAATCCCAACTACACTTCTACAAGTTGTCCCATCTACTATTCCAGTGCCATCATCTCTACACAACACAACTCCATGAGATATTGGAGTGGAGGTTGGTTTACAATCAACCATATCAAAATTCTTCAACATATCTTTGACATATTTTGTTTCATAAAGGAAAATAAAATCCTTACTTTGATAAACCTCCATGCCTAAAAAATATTGTGCAAGGCTTAAATCTAATATCTCAAATTCTTTCATCATAAAAAATTTGAAGTTATCATAAAATTGCTACCCATATACAAAAAATCATTAACATACAAATTGATAAAAAGAATGTCTTTACCTTCTTATTTGTGGAAAAGGTTCTAGGTTCACTCCTACTTCTAGTGAAATCATTCTCTTGAAAATATCCATCAATCCTTACATACCAAGCTCTCGGTTCTTGCTTGAGGCCATACAAGGCCTTTTTCAGCTTGTAGACTTGATGCTCATTACCTTGTACCTCAAAACCTTATAGTTATTCTACATAAATTTCTTCTTCTAAGTACCCATTCAAGAAGGTACATTTTACATCCATATGATGGATGCTCCATTTCTTTTGGTCAGCAAGGGAAATCAAGATTTTGATAGTCTCTTGATGTGCTACAAGTGAAAATGTTTCTTCATAATCTTTGTCATACCTTTGAGTGAACCCTTTATCAACTAATCTTGATTTGTGTCTTTCAACATTTCCATCATATGGTACTTAGTCTTGTAGACGTATTTAGTGCCAATATTTTTCTTATCATGTGGAAGATTTGTAAGGTTCCAAGTATCATTCCTATTAATGTAATAAATCTCTTGTTGCATTTCTTGTACCCAAACTTTATTAGTACATGCATCCTCATAACATGATGATTCAAAATAACTTGTGAAATCAATGCAAAATGTACTATCACCTCTACGATTTTCTTCAAGAGCTTGAACTGCATTTCTTTCATAAATATTAGTTAAGCTTCTAACCAACCTATTACGACTTGGACTTGATGTTGGGCTTGCACTTAATACTGAAGAATTAGAAGAGGCATTGTTTGGTGGATGTATAACACTTGGAATTAAAGTATTAGTAGGTTGCCCATGATCTTAATATCAGTAAGAATACCACCATTCAAAACAAATTTAGACTTCTCAACATGGTCTTTTTGATGACCATAAAATCCCTCTTCATCAAAATTCACATCTCTTGAGATAAGAATGCTATTATTGCAAGGGTAATAACCTGTAAGCTTTACTATGCTCACTATACCCAATGAAAATACAAGACACGCTATTGGGATCCAACTTTTTCCTCTTTTGATTAGCAACATGTACATAAACTAAAACAACCAAAAACTCTAAAATAGGTAAAATTAGGCTTCTTTGCATACTAGCATTTATAAGGAGACATCATTGCAAGTTCTCTAGTGGGATTCTAATTCAGAATTTGCACTATTGTAGCAACTTCATCACCCCAAAAAGAATTATTCAATTCTTTAGTTTGTAAAATGCTCCTTGCAATTTCCACCATTGTAAGATTTTTCCTCTCAACTACCCCATTCTATTGAGGTACACAAGCAGTGGTGAGATGTCTTCCTTATGCCATGCTAATAACAAAAACTCTTAAAATCTTGTGAACAAAAATTCACCTCTATGATTAGTCCTTCACCAATTAACTTTACAACCTTTCTCATTTTCTACAAGGTCTTTGAACCTTTTAAATGTATCAAAGGCTTGATCCTTTAAATGTATTAAAGGTTTCATCCTTGGACTTCAAAAAATAAACCTAACAATGTCGTGAGTAATCATCAATGAAAGTAATAAAATATGACGACTTACCCAAACTCTTAGTCTTCATAGGACCACAAATATCTTAATGAATAAATTTAAGAGGGTAATGGGCCGTCCATGCTTTGCTTTTAAACAATGAATCTCTTGCATGTTTTTCCTTAGCACAACCTTCACAAGGTTCTTTGTATTCTTGAACCATAGATTACCCAAAAACCAAATCTTTTGATGTAAGAATCTTCAATCTATTAAAATTCAAATGGACATACCTTAGATGCCATAGCCAACTCTTTTCCTCATGTGCCATATTAACAAGATGGTTTCTATGTTCACCAATCTTCAATGGGAACATTCTATTCCTTGACATAGGCATTACTGTAACCACATGTGATTGTCTTGATTTTTATCATAGATTGTATATTTTTTCTTTTTAAACATAACTTTATAATTCTTTTTACACAACTGTCCAACACTTAGTGAATTGTGCTTTAACTTTGTAGTATAAAAATTTTCTTGAACACTTTTCATATCTTCCTTCATATGGACATCCATGACTCCTTTTGCTGCAATCTCCAATATGTTGTCATTAACAAGCATAATTTTGGATTTAAAACTCTCACCAATTTTAGAAAATAGCTCATTATTACCATACATGTGATTAGAGCACCCCAAATCAAATACCAAACATATTTCACATTATTTTCAATTTTTCCATAGGATAAAAATAAATTACTTGAAGAAGTATATTTTCTCTTTTGAGCATAATTGGTATTTTAATGATTATTACTTGATTTAAATATACAATCTCTTTCAAAATGACCATACCTATTACAATGGTAACATTGGATATTTCTCTTGTCAAAACTCTCTCTACCTCTTCCTCCTTGACCACCTTTTCTTGCTCTATTTCCTCTTGAAGGACTCTAATTTTGACCTCTACCTTGGCCTAGATTGCTCTTGGAGCTACTGCTTGCATCTTTAGTTTTTGATATTTGCACCTAGATGAAAAAGATTTCTCATTAACATATCCAGATGAATTTCTTAATCTTTCCTCGTGACATAAGAGATCCAACAAGGTGATCATACTCAAAAGTGTTCAAATCTTTGCTCTCTCAAATGATAATGGCAACATTAGTCCATCTCAATATTAGAGATCTCGACATTGGTTTTTATCACAACTTTTTTGCTCATAATTTTACCCAAAGTAGTCATTTTATTGACCACATTTTTTACCTTTGCACAATAATCACTTACATTCTCTGTTTCTACATTTTTAAATTCTCAAATTCTTTTTTCAAGATTTGTAGCTTAACAACCTTGATCTGATCATGCCTTGGTAAGCTTCCTTTAGAATCTTTCGGGCATCCTTAATTGTGTTTGCATCTGCAATTCTAGGAAACAAGCTCTTATCAAGAGAAATTTGAATGTGAAACAACGCCTACACATTCTTCTTCTGTCTCCTTTTTAGCAGTTTTATCCGCAAGTGCATTCCAGTCAGCTAGCTATTCATGCCTTGTTCTTACAATTTCCCAAAAATATTTTTCTATCAAAAATGTCATCATCTAAAGCTCAATTTAGGAAAATGCAAGCTAGGCCCCTCTAGCTACCTTATGTTTTTTGTTATGTCTCTCGAGCGGTTTTTTTATTACTTCATTATAATCTCTGTTAATAGGGCAGTAAGCTTCTGCCGTTTAGACTTTAAATTCTTGTTTTAAAGGGTTTCCTCAGACTTTCATATGGAATGCTTGCTTGTATTCCTTCTTTTCTAATAGAAGGAATTTGGATGCATCTTTTTGAACTCTGCTAAAAACTATTGTTCTATAAATTCTATATATTTTAATATAATCTGGCTCTGCCTTTACCGATCAAAAAAAAAATGTCATCATTTTTATATACTAATAACCATAATCACTATCATTGAATTTTAAAATTGACAAAGAGTTAATATTTGACATGGAAATTTTGAACAAAAATAACCTACTTTGATGCCAAATGATGAATTTAAAACAGTCGCACAAGAAAAAGATGAGAAAAATACAAACAAAACAAAATAAACACTGAACATACAGCAAAACAAATAGAGTAGCTAAACAACGCTCAAATACATTGCATCGTGACATTAAAAAACATTGAGATAAATAAGAATAGATCGCTGCATTCTCATGAAGCTAAAAAGAAACTAACTAAAAACATTGTCCGTCGTTTTAGAGTTCCTAAACAATTAACTAGAAACTGAGATGTTCTTTTAAAATTCTAAACAAACTAATTTGGAAACGGGAGAATTGCAAAAGCATATTAGTTGCCAACAAAATTTACCCGCTTATAATTTCTCATGGCGATATACAAGGCAGACAGAGAATTCTTACTAAAATTCTTAGCTATTTTGTCTGGGAAAACCTTCGATTGAGAATTATGAAATCTGATGTCTATATTGCAGTCTAATGGGAATATTTTATGACAAGCATTTTGTCAAACATTTCTTGTGCATTCTGCTACCACATGTCGTGCTTACAATAGATATAAACACAATCACATGGATATCAGTCTGAAGATAATCTCAACATGAATCCCCATTATGGTTTTGGTGGTTGCTTATCCAATCACCAATCATGTGTGTGATTTTATTATGTACATAAAGTGCTATCCATAGAATTTTTATTTGGATTTAACTAGACACAATCAGTCAGCCTGCTAGATAATAGATTTATCTTTATCTGGGTTACAGTTTCAGCGATGACATTTTTATCCGTCAGACACATCTACCACGACTTTATTAGATACTTGGATGGGGTCGTTTCGATCATATTCTATAGAAATATTAATAATCTGAATCTTCTCATTCATGAAAACAGTTATTCAACTTTTAGAATGTATCAAAATATCAACCCCTTGCAGACAAGATAAGAAAGTTTAGTGACGCACTAACTAAAGGGGTTAGTCAAAATTAAGCTCTCTAAGATTTGAAATCTTTATAATGCCATTGGTTGATGATATGAAGTATATGGATAATATCTTGTTATGGATAGTTCTTCAATTTGTTTGCTTTTGATGGGATGAAATCCAAATAAACTACACAGACTGCAGTTCTGTTGCCAATCAGTTGGCAATACACAAACAAATTAAACCACAAAGATCAATGGAGGCAATTAGAACTCAACAAAATGCAAAATACATACTTTCCCTTTAACCTACTATCATTAATAGAAGTTTCATAATCTGATTACAACATATTTACAGACAGAACATACTTTCCCTTTAACCTACTATCATTAATAGAAGTTTCATAATCTGATTACAACATATTTACAGACAGTTTTATTACTGTTGTATATAACTAGTTTTTCTACAGCTATATATATGATTGTTTTGTTTTTTAAATGTCATATATAAGAACATATTACTATATTTTTAAAGTGTAAATACACATAGTTAATTTTCCATTTCATTTTTAAATACACATGGTTATTCAAGGATGTTCCTCTTGCTGCCCCCAGCAGCAAGTTTTGGCATCCTCCAGGCTCAGCAAATATGGAGTCATAATATTTCAGTTGTTTTTTTAACATCTCTTTTTGGAGCAGGAATTGTTTCTGCAGGTCTTCATCTAGTGGTAGCCAATATGGTTTTTGGCTTTAATGTGTTCCTCTGACAATTCTACAATACACACTGTCGTTCGAGTTTTTTCTGCCATTTGCAAACCCTCGATTCTGCATATCCTCATGGTTGGCTTATCATGTCTTTATGGATTTTGTAATTTTGTAACTGATACTTTCGATCATGATGTTTTTTAGTGATCTTGTAAGCGTTAATATGCTAACGCATTTTGGGTGGGGTTATGAGATGTATCTAGCTTTGGCTAGCAGGGGTTATATGGTTATGTATGTTCTTTTGTGTAGGCAATGACCGGAGTTTTTCTTTCTGGTTTTTTTCTTAGGGAGCCCTTCTTGAACCAGTTGTAAAAATATATATATATATATTAATAAAATATATTAAGTGGCCTTGCCACCTTTTCCAAAAAATTTTTTTTTTTTTCATTTCATTAATTTTTTAAGGAAGATAATTCAACTCACATATCTACGTTAATCACAGTAGTATAATGATATATAAATAATATTTCAAACATGAAAAAAAAAAGACGAAAGAAAAAAAAACGAGTGCACCTGAAAAAACTTTTCATGAATCAATGCAACAAATAAATTACAATACTTGCAAGTTTGTAGTCTTAACATAAAGAGTTACATCTCACTTTTCTCTGGAGATGTATAGAGAGCATAACAGTAGATCTCAATTCTTCTAATTGCCATCCAATATGGAGAACATACAAACTAGGTGTCAAAGGAAATAACTCATTTTCAATAAGCAAAAAAATTGAATAAAGCACATCATCGATTACTCTAACTTCATCCTTCTTCTTCTAAGAAACAATCAATTAATGATAAATAAATATACACCAATTTTTTTTAATTAAATTAATTATCAATGTTATGACTGGGATTGAAACAGCTTAATTCTAACATAGAACTGCTTGTTGGTGTATAACATTCCTTCTTCTGCTCCTGTTGTGGCAGCTATATTTCTTTCTCTGTTCAAATTAATTGTTCTTATTGTCTCCGCATAGAAACTTGCCTCTCATTTCCAAATTCAAACATATGTACTCGGATTAACTTTTTTTCTTTTTGCCCAAAAATAACTTGATGTTCAAAGTATCCCAAACTGGGCATCAAGAAACAAAACCCCCCAAAATTAAATGTTAGCTGGTGTTTGCCCGAGAAATGTTGGGGTCAAGATCCAAGAAATGTTGATTAGCGGTGAGGGTACCCATCAGAATAAATTCTTTAACATGGGATTACAGTATTTCTAACAGTTTTTAAAATGGATGGCCTCTCATCAAAATTGCTTCAATCCTCTTTCTTTATGTGTCACATTCAACAATAGATATTTTTGGTGAAATCCAGGGCCATGAGAATTGGTGAGGAAGTGAGAGTCTCCTAGAGTTTTGGAATGCTCGATTTGCCACTTTAGGCTTTTCAATTGATTTCTTTAACAAGGCTATCATTAATGCTGCAGTGTAGGCATAATTTCAGACAAAACGCCATTATATCATGTTATGCTTTATGCAACTTTTAGTGGCTGTCATGAGTCATGGATTGTCACTTTATGCATATCTCTTCTTAGGGCTGTTATGATACCCAGAACAAAGATTTAAACTTGAAGAAATCTGTAGCATTCAGACTATTTAATATCTTTCTATTGACAAAAAAATTGGAAAATTAACTTTGAATACTACATTGTTTATCTCTTTATTGCTTTGATAGATTCTTAAAGAATGATCTTGTTTAACCATTACGATTGGAGATGATTTAATATGGTGAATGATGCTAGCATCCAACGCACTTATGACCAAAACTTGGTTTTCATTCTCACTGGGTAAAGCAGGGTGAATACAAATTTTGCTTTAAGTTTTAATGCACAACTTCAAAACCGAACCTATCATAGAGTGCATTAGATTATAACTGGCTGTACAACTTTATATCCACCAAAACACAGCATTAACAATTAACAAGTGTAAATGTCAAATGGAATTGATCTTAAGAGAAATTCCATAATTAAGTATATACTTGAATTGGAATATTGTTGGGATGGATCCATATGAAGTCCCAATCCTTTGAAAGGAGGAACAGAGATGGAACTGTTCCAGAAATCCCACTGGGAATGGATCGACTTAACATATTGAAGAAGGATATATCAAATTGGCACTACTAGATGCAAGATTCAGAAAATTGACTGTGCAATTGAGTTTTCTAGACAATGTGAAGAAGAGGTTGTATGAAGGTGATCTTTCACTCAAAAGTGAGCTTGCTGTTGCTTCCATAGATTTATGGAGAACAGATTGTTTTCTTCCTCAAGGAGTTAAACATGTTTGGGGTAAAGTGGAGAAATTGAAGCACAACCTACTGCATTGTTATTTGAGCATACCATTCAGTGCTGATTTCTCCCCAGAGTTTATTGTCTGTCTATAAAAGGTTCCATTGAAAAATATCTACACAGGAGTTCCAAGTTAGAAGAGACTTGAGAAAGCTCTGTATATTCCAGGATGATTCCCCCGGTTCAAGGGATATTAATAATGCAATGTTAATTGAAGATATTTACAATGTTATGAGAGTCGAAGTTCTGGATTATTGGGTTACAATTAGGGCACACAATAACTCTATCATGATGCAAGCTTGTCATATCAACATGCACAGTAGATTGAAGGCACGTTTCAATGTCATAAAACAAATAGCAGTGGAATAGGCTTGCCAAAGGTGACTTGTGAAGTTTGATTGGTAGGATATAATTACAAACATACAAAGCTGCATTGAATTACAAAGTAGAGGAGCGAAACCAGGTTTGGACAAGAGCTTTGAGGTTAAATAATTGTGAGCTTGTATTTTCTCTTAGATGTTAACAAAGAGATCTGCTACCTTGTTCATGTAATTTAAAAAATTGCAATGGGAACTTTTCTATTTCTAGTAATATTTTCCATCAAAGGAAAGAGATCACTCAACAATTGTTCAAACAGAAAACCCTAGTCCAAGATGGCACTTTTATACGTGGTATGGAAAGATGAGAAGAAGTTGATTGCTATTCTTAAATTTAAAAAAAAAGATAAAGTGTGGGTGGTAGAAACTCATGGTGCTCCGGCCAAACAATATTATGCCAATACGAAATTCTTTTACAAGTGTGGTTTAACAGCTCAAATTTTCAAAAATGATGATTGATCTACCATCACTTGCTAGATATTAGAAATGGAGTGGATATAAAGTGTTCAACTCCATAGGGAATGTTGCTCTTTGGTACTTTTGTCCTCGATGACAAGAAAGAAAAAGATGATGTGTTGGCATGTGGTTATATTTTTCTCGTGGGCCAGGATAGTGACATGGACATTCTGACTTGGCTGACGTGTGAAGTGTTTAAAACATGTTTTTTGGAGCCATGCTGGTGACACGATAGCTCTGATTTTGCATTATTGTTAATGACATCTTTGGTTAATACGGCTATGGTTTAAAGGGCATATTCCTCATGATACTTATTGTATCGAACAAGTTAAATGTTTTTCTTGGAAGTTGTATTTGGCGTTTCATTTGTTTTGTTTTGGAGTCCGTCAAACCCTAACGCCGTGTGAGTCACAGTGCTGCTGAAGCTACAGAGCTCGAATCAGTTACAGAGAATGGTGCGAACAATGGTTTCATTCAAGAGATTAACGGTTGACTGGTTAGTTTATTTGTTTAGTTTGCGTTTAACAGGTATGTTTCTTGAAACACATGATTTAAGAGATACTGTTTACCTTGGTTCGAATTTTTCAGTTATGCAAAATAAAAATAAGGAAGTGTTCGTGCTTTATTTTTGTTTTTCGTGACTGGGAAATTAAAACGTCTTCTGTTTCTACTGTTTCCGTTGCACAGTTAGAATCAGTTATTTGTTTTTCAGTTTACAAATCTTGTAAGATTTTGTATAAGCGGGTTATTTAAGGAGAAAATGGGGTTTTTTCTGTGGGCATAAAAAAACAGTTTGACAGATCAGTTTGTGAGAAGAAAACAGAGAAATACAGTGCCGTAGTTTGAGAGTGAACAAAGTGGTAACATTAAAACAGAAATACAGTGCCGTAGTTTGAGTGTGAACAAAGTGGTAGTATTAAACAGTGCCGTAGTTTACCAGACACAGCCGAGGGTTTCTTGAGAATCAATACTCTGTTTTTGTTACAGAGTATATGAGGCTTCATTGAATTGAAACCATATTGTTCAGTGTTTATTGATTTGAAATCATACAGTACAGAGTATTTGAGGTTTTATTGATTTGAAATCATTTTGTTCAGGGTTTGTTGATTTGAAATCATACTGTTCAGAGTATATGAGGCTTTATTGATTTGAAACTATATTTTTCAGAGATTGGATAGTGTTGAAGAATATTATTGCAAAATTTTCATATGTACAGACTGATAAAATATTCTCGCTCCAATCCCTGATGGTTTTGTGACTGCAAGAATAAAATGCATGCATAAAATCACCAGTGGTTGTAGCTCGAGTTGAAATATTCATTGATAAGAAGAGGGGTTGGTGCTCCTTGAGGCCTTGTGGTTTCTAAAACATGTGAACTGAGTTGGTGCTCTTTTGAATTAATATAAGGGATCTTCCGAGTGGTCTTTCTACCCCAAGAGGGTTTTCCACTCATGCAAAATACTGTGTTATGTGCATTGTCGTGTTTCATTCTGTTTTATAGTGTATGCTCTGATACATCATATTTTAGTCCTCTTTATCTCATACTCTGTTTAGTTGGATTTATGTAATGCAATATTGAAAGTATTTTTTAATGTTTCAAGTTTGTGTAATATTTTAATACCATTTTGTTAAACAAGGTCTGAATCAAATGTTTTAGTTGGTTCAATGGTATACTTCATGCTGCATTAATGCATTCCATCAAAGTGTTAAGTTTCAGCCATCTGTGCACACTGTGAATTAAAATTGTCAAGGTCCATAAAAGTATAACTCGTTAAAAATTTGTCACACTCTGATTCACCCCCCCCCCTCTCAGAGTGTTTTTCCACTTCCAACAGGGAAGGGTTGTTCACTTAGAGTCATAAGTATTATGTTTTGAAAAAATTCTATAAAAGTTGAAAAAAATGGCATTGCATTACTACCTGTATATAAATGGTGATGTTTACTTATTAGTTCATGCCAATGGCCTTTTTTGAGTTGTATGTATTGTCATACGGATCATACTCATTTTTTTATTGCAGTTAGTATAACAAGAAGAAATTTCATGAAAAGGAAATTAAGAGTGTATCATTAAATGAAATCTCAATCTTAATTTAGATGTAAAAGAAGAAACATAAGATTGAAAACGAAAATGGATTCTTTTATTATCCATGATATCAGGTGATCTGTTTTTGAGTCTACAAATGACTTATAATATATAAGATTGTTCTATACTCCATACAAAAGACAATAACTGTACTACAAATGAAATGTACATACCTTAACCCTACAAAATTTGATAAACCAAAATATAGATATATAGATCCAAATAATAGATGATTTATCGGATTTATCCTGTTCACTTTTTAGGTTCTCTAGACCAGGCTAGTTGAGCAAAACATCGACAATTTCTTTTTCTATTTTTGGCTGCAACATGATGTAGTGGGGTATGCCATCAGCAACACCCATGCCAAACGTGTTAGAACGAAACAAAAGTGTCAAAATGAGTAGGGAGCAGAAATTCAAGATTGAACATGCTGTCAATTACAGAAAGGTGTCTTTAGATGAGACGTTTTCTTTAAATAAGCATCAGAACCTTTGATATCTAGTGCAGATTATTTCTCAAATTCTATCTATAGTTCAAGGTTGTTACTATGTGAGTGCTAAATGATTGTTCATAGTCTACCAAAATATCGATGGTCTAATTTTGTACATGGTTATAGGCAGCCTTAATTTATGAACAGATAATGAAGAAATAGTCGAAGTTTGTTCCTGGATATAGGGAGTCTTCATTTATGGACTTATAATGGATATATAAATTATGAATGATCTATATTTATAGTGGGATAAAGTGTCAATGTATACTTATCTATTATATTTGCATTAATAATGTTAAGTTTTTTTGTTTTTGTTTTTTGGATATTGTTTGGTTAATTATTTGGTGACTTTATTTTCTAGGAAATCATTTTTTAATTTTTTTTTGGCTATGTGCTATCATTTCAAATAGCAAAAAATAGACCATGGTTATTAATTCATTTATAAAAGTTGAAGAAAGAACTACAACAAAGGCAACATTGTTGTTTACAAGATTATTAGAGTTGTATATGGGTACTATTGTGACTACCACATTGTTATATGATAGCAAAAATTGCATATTTCTTGCTACAAATGCATTCAACATCAAAGAAAGAGCCATATTGAATTATATTTGCATTCATCTCTAAAAAAGTTCTTGGTGGCAAGATCACTCTTTGGTTCTACTAGATTGATGATTAGCGATAAAATTCACAAACAAATAAGGAGTTAAGATCTTACTAGGAATTTTGGTTAACATCAAAGAACCAAGTATATTCATGTTCATGAGCAATTCATTTGAGGAAAAAAATTCAATTGTGAAGTTATTGTCTACTTTTATTAAATTAAAGATCAAGTGGTAGATAAATTATGATTGTTGAGACCTACGCTTAAATCCTAGCAACCACAAAATAAAATCCCTATGCAATGCCTCCATTATGATGTTTGGCCTCAAGGAGTTTCCATTAAGGGGGACTATTCATGACATTGACACATCCTAGTGGTTGACTTTGTACATAAGACTCAACGACACTAGTAAGACCTATAGATATTATATATAAGAATTTCACATGCATTACATGTAAGATCTATGGCATTATGCATCTCTACCTTTGGATTCCTTCTTCCATTTGTACAAATATTATATGTGAGGGCTACATTTATTGTATGAAAGATCCACATGTATTAGAGTTGTAACAATAACTTAGGACACTATTTTGAGGAGGATGAGCTTGAATGAAAATATTATAAGGCCTCTTTTTTATATCATTCCAAGGATCTAGGATCTAAATTATATTAATAACTTTATCATATAGTCCAAAATATATGATTTTCATTTTGATGTATATTTAATCATCATGACATGCTTGCCAAAGAAGTCATGCACTATTCGACAAACTTCATCTTTTCATTTTAAAAAGAAATCTAAAGCACGAAAACCTTATCATGTTTATTAGCCCATATCATGTTTATTCTAAGTGGTCCTAGATTAAATTTATAAGGCTCTATAAGGTTTAGCCTTCTTACAGATTAATATGATACTAAGTTAAGGATCAATTTATAAAGTTTATCTTTATAATTAATTTAATAAGGTAAAAAGGTTTTCAACACCAAATCATTGAAATACCTTAAATATAGAGAATCATATTGAAATTGAATTATGAATATATTTCATATATATTATTCTATATATAACAAGGAAAATTACATAAGAGGTATATCTATGAATGCATTGTATATGCATATAAGGTCGTTGTTGGAAGAATGTTATTTGATACTATGAAAACTAGATTCTTGATATATTTTTCTTATATAGTGCACATATATTTGGTAAGATTCTTTAACAATGAAAGATAGATTTTCTTACTGGAATGGTTTTCTTTTTAGTATACTCATAAATACACTATGCAATATTTGATCATTGTAAATTCTAAAAATTCTTATTTCATTTATTTTTATGTCAGGGTTAGTTGCCTAGGATCTTAATTTTTTTTACAAAAGCTCAATTGGTTTACTACTTTCCATGCTAAACTACTCTACTACAAAGTTCACATAATTTTTGTAACCCAACTAAATAAATTCCCATCTCATAATTGTTGCAAGGTGTGTGCCCTTGGTCTCCTTGTGTTGTGCAGTGCAAAGCTTGGGTTTGTGACATGGCTTAACTGCCTCTAGTGGATTCTATAAGTCTAGTGGTTGTATTGGGCATTAATAGGTTGATCTTTTAGTGCAACGGAAACCGTACTTGTAACAAGTGGTATTAGAGCTTGGTCACAAGTTCAAACCCCTCACTTGCATTGGGGGGTATTGTTGCAATGTGTGTTCCCTTGGTCTCCTTGTGTTGTGAAGCATAGTGCTCAAGTTTGTGACATAGCTTAATCACCTCATTTGGATTCTATGTCTAGTGGTTGTATCGAGCATTAACAGGTCGATCTTTTGGTGCAATGATAGTCTCACTTGTAACAATAATGTCATAAGATACTCTTGCACATCATAATAACATTATATAACCACAATCCATTCAAATCTTGTATTCAGTTTCTCGATTTGATTGTGTGAGAAAATTTTGGCCATCAACATTTCGGATGACGATGAATCACAAAGTGTGATTCGAAATGTTGATGGTCAAAAATTTCTCACACAATCACATCTAGAAACTGCATACAAGATTATATAATCTTACAATTTTTTACACACTTCACAAAGTATTTGACATGGAAGAAAGAGTGTCATCTCAAAGTGGGAAACCCTCTTCTCTATATGAGGATTAAATAATAAATAAATATGAATATTAGGATAAAATTTTGATACATCTTTCCCAATGCTCTCTAAATTATAGAATTCCTTACAGAGAGTAAAGAAAAGTCTAATAGTGAATTCTAAGTATTAGGGATTGTGAGACTCATAGACTTGCTACATTGCCTAAACTTTTCTATGATCGATAGCTTCATCAATGCATTTGGGTGAACTTACAATAGTGTGTCCAGTTTGTGTGCCAACAATTTTGTGAAAGTGTTGGGTGTTCTTGGAATGAAACCTTTGTTTGAAGGCCACTTCTAAATACCTTTGAATGAATGTATTCCACATGTGAAGGAAATAAAATGTTGCCTTTCTTTGAAGGTGATCTTTAAAAGGACCCTTTAATATTATTTTTCCTATGATTTTCATAATTTTCATCTCTGAACCTTAGGTCAAATCTTTAAATGGAATAAAAAATACATAATATTTGGTAGGTTCAAAGAACTCAAAATAATCTTTTCAACAAGTATAATATTGAATATATTTAATTTAATTATTATATTTATTTTCTATTTTCTAGTGAAGACATTGTTTTTATTAGTTGTGAATTTTTGTGTTCTCCACAAATAGAAAAATAGTAAAATAGATTAATTTTTTGAAAATATCCATGCATTAGGTATTGTTAGTCGTATTCTAATTAAGAAAAGTTAATTTATTTAAATATGAAAAGGGTTATGCATTAATGAATTAATCTATGTCTAAATTATAGTTAATCTCCCTTCAAAAAATTATGCAACAAAAATTTATGAAAACATATCCATTAAATACTAGATATTAATGTAACAAATCTATGTTTAAATTTTATCATCTCTACAAATATTAAAGTTAGGTTTACCAAATAAATGTCCCTTTTAAAATATTTTGGTAACTAAAAAAAGTAAGTCATTAAAAGTTATGAAAAATAAACTCACAAATTATTTCAAAATTTTTTAAAAAATAATTATAATCTACCAAAAAAATCTCAAAAAACACTAGTTGATGTTATTTTCTAATTCATTATGGTTTGGTCACTATAGCTTTAAGAAAGTGAAATTTGGTGATTTTTTTATTTATTTCAGTCTCCTAGTTTTTCTAGAAAAGTGAACACACTATTTTCGGATCACCCATCTTCAACATTTTTTAAATAGCCAAATTTCTCCAACATTACCCTCCAATCCTATACCATGTGATAAAAAATCATACTAGACATATATGTGCTTCATCCTTACATGAAAGGTTGGGTTCTTTGTTAGGAACAATGTGGTACTATGATTATTACAAAATATTCTAATAGAACCCTCACTTATCCACACATCTAAACACATCATAATCCAAATGACCTTATTATAGGAATGAGTAGCTACCATGTGCTCAACACTCATAATGATAAAGTGACTACAACCTAATTCTTACTCATTCAACTAATAGAATGCTAAAAATAATTAAAACATTGTATCGTCATAAATTGTACACCTTTGATTAGGGTATCTAATTTCACACTCTCCTAGCACTAATTTTAGTTTCCTCATTCCTCTATGTATTACTAAACCTTTATTGTGTTTAAATTAACATTTAATTCAATATTATGAGTTCTATTTCACTTTATTGCATCAATACTCTATGATTCGAGCCCTTATTTTAAGTGTTCCCTTTATCTTATTTCATTTCATGTTTATATGGGCCATATGTCATTTCAAACTTCAATGTTGTTGAACATCTGACGAGACTGAGAGGTGGGTAGGGGTGCATCAGTCTAGAACTTCAAAATAGATTATTAATAAATAACATTAACTTAGTTAGCAATAACACATTAATCACCAACACATAAGCATCAACCATTAACACATGAACACTAGATTTATGTGGAAAACCCAAATAGGGAAAAACCATGGCAAGAATCTAACAAGCACAATATGAATAACAATTTTTTATAAAATTTTATGCTTACTACCAAGGAGCACAAACACCTAAAGGACTTGTAGAGCTAAGGCACACAACCTTAGGCAACTTACAAAGAGGACTTGGTCAACTGAGGATAACTTCTTCAGGACAAGATACAGATTGTTGTTGAATGACTCATTGTCAACCACTAACAAATGTAATAGCTGAATTCAACTTGAGAAGGATTCTCCTAAACATGAAATTGTCCTTGAACAGCTAGATCAAACAACCAACATCATGGTGAACATATCTAATAATCTTCACTGTCACAACACACTATCTTATAGAATATATCAACTTTAAAGTTCTTCTCAAACTAACTTCCACACAACTACAAACTCAAATCTGCATGCAAATCATTCACATACAGTTCTCAAACATTCCACTTTTCATCACAACACAATTCATCCATCCATACATCTAAAATATGATACAATATTGAAAACCTAATTAAGGATCAACCAAAATAGAATAAGAAATATTACACGTAATAAGACACGTTGACCTAAAATACTCAAATTAGTCCACTCCAGGAGAAAGAGGAAACTGAAAAATATTCTAATGCATCCTTCCATGATTGATACAATGATCCACACACACTAACACATTCTCCAAAGTCATTACCAACTATAATGTGTAGAAATAACAACCAATCGGCCACATAACCTCTTCTGATGCAAAATACTCTATTTGGATAACCACATGCCATGGTGAGATCCAAAACAACATCTCAACACAACTTTCAACACATATCTAGACTAAAATAATATGATCCACTAAATCGCAACACAATCAACAACATATTTGGAGGGTACCAAAAGCTTTTCGAACCATCTTGAATACAAGATGACACAACCAACACCAAAAAAATAATCTGCAACAACCAAGAGTATACACGGACCAACGTCCATTCGGATAACCAGATTTGACATCAATGACAACCATAAAAGGTCATCCTTCCAACAACCTTCCTCTTTGTCATTAATGGCAACACCAATAGAGCACTTGATCATAATAATCTCACAATAACTCTCTCCCCATTTGACAATAATGACAAAGGATGCTAAAAAAATATACCAACTAGCTCATAGCATTTCTCCTCTTGAGAGCACCAATAGCATCAATACAAGAGACAAGGATAAGCTATACACCCACCCTGGAAAGATGCACCACCAACCCATAACTTTTTCTTGAGATACTAAAAAGTATCCTTCACCAATGACTATGTAAAAATGCTTGCTACTTGCTCTGTTGTAGAAAAGTATTCCAATCCAGCTTCTTTCTCTACAACCTTCTCTCTTAAGAAATGATAATGGATGGAGATATGTTCAATTCTTGAATGTGCATAATCATATTCTATGAAATATTTATAGTACTAATATCATCACACATAATAGGAATAGCTTCATCATATGCCACTTTGATATCCTTAAGAGTCTACTTCATCCACATAACATGAGTACAACAAGATGCTACAACAAATATTCAGTTTTTGCAGTGGACAATGAAATAGATTCTTGTTTCTTACTTATCCATGAAACTAGTATGTCTCCTAAAAAGAATGCACCACCACTAGTACTCTTCTTGTCATCAATACTTCTAGCCTAGTCAACACATGTATATTCTTTCAACATGAAATCTCCATCCTTCTTGTACCATAGGCCAAGAGTTTGAGTTCCTTTTAGATACCTAAAAATCCTATTCACTAGTTGTTCATGAGTTTTCTTTGGAATGGCTCAAGATATTGCAACCAAACATATAGCATACATAATGTTTGTTCTAGAAGTAGTAAGATACAACAGTCATCTAATCATAGATCTATACCTCTTTTGATCAACATTTGGAGATGTATCATTTTTTTCCTTATTTGCTTCCAACAACTAATGGGGTAGTAAAAGGCTTACAATTCTCAATATCAAACTTCTCTAACATCTCTTTGACATACTTAGCTTGAGAAACAAATATTACATCATCCAACTAAGTAACTTGAAAACCAAGAAAAAATGACATTTATCCAACATAGACATCTCAAATTATTTCTATATCTCTTCTACGAATTCTTTGCACAATCCATCTCTTCCTCCAAAGGTAATGTCATCAAAATAAACAACAACAATCAACAACTTAATTCCTTCAACCTTAAAATAAATAGTGTTGTCTACAGTTCCTTTTCTAAAGTTTTGATGTAACAAATATCTATCCAATCGCACATACCACACTCTAGGTGTAATTTTGATTCCATACGATGCCTTCTATAATCTACAAATCATGTTCATATCTTCTAAAAAATATAAAACAATTTGGTTTCTCAATGTATACTTCTTCTTCCAGTTCTCCATTCAGAAATGTTGACTTATCATCCATTTGGTAGACCCTGAAGTTCTTGTAGGAAGATAAAACAAGAAACATTCTTATAGCTTCCATCCTAGCAACTGGAGAAAAAGTTTCCTCAAAATCAATACCTTATACTTGATAATAGCCTTTACATACCAATATTTCCTTGCTCCTTATGAGTTGTCCTTGTTCATTTATCTTGTTCTGGAACACCCACTTAGTTCCTATCACATGCTTTTCCACCAATCTAGGTACTAGCTCCCAATTCTGAATTTTCTATAACTAGTTCAATTCTTCTTCCATTGCTTCTACCCAATGTTCTTCTTTTCCCACCTCTTCATATGATTTAGGTTCAAGGAGTGAAATAAAATAGCAATTAGTTTACTCATTTACTGAGATGTAACACTTCTTCTTGTATGAAATCCTTTGTTCTTGTCTCTAATTATCTGATCTTTTGAATGATTCCTCTACACATATTTCAAGGTCTTGATTTCTTGTTCTGGTTCTTCTTTATCTTCTTTAATTTTATTTAATTTTTCCTCATTATTTCCTTTTAGTTCTAACTTTTCTTCTACAGCAATAGGAATTATCTAAAATTTGGTCTCTTGAATAGGTTTAGGGGCAATTTGATCCCATACCACATACTTTCACATTTGTACTCTCCACTATCTTGTTTAGTCACTTATTGTGACACTGGTAGGATTTTCTATTTGTAGCATATCCCAAGAATATTCCTTCATCTGCTCTAGCATCAAAATTTTTGAGGTCATTCTCATCTCTCCTGATATAGTACTTACTCCCAAAGATTCTGAAATATTTCATAGTAGGAGGCCTTCAATTCCACAACCCATAAGGTGTCTTAGTATGATTTACTCTTATTTGAACCATGTTAAGATTGCAAACAACAATATGCATAGATTCTTTCCAGTACACATTAGCCAAGTTACCATCCTTCACCATAATTCTAGCCATCTCAATAACAGACCTATTCTTCCTTTCTACCACACCATTCTGATCAGGATTTATTAGAGTAGAAATATGTATCCTAATCCCATATTTCTCACATAAAATTATCATATTCATTTGAAGTAAATCCCCCACCTCTATCATATCTCAAGCACTTGATTCTAGCATAGACTTGATTTTCTACCATTGACTTGAAAACTTTAAATCTTTCAAAATCTTTATATTTTTCTCTTAAAAATGTAACCCATGTCACCCTAGAATAATCATCAATAAGTAATGTAAAATACCTTTCTCCATTATGTCTTCTTGTCCTTATAGAGCCACATAGGTTTGTATAAATTATCTCCAATGGATATGATGTAGATTACTCCTTGTTCTTGAAACTTCTCTTTGTCTACTTTCCTAACTGACATTCCCTATACACAGTGTTAATAGGCTTGATAATCTTTGGTAAATATCTCACTACCTTAGAGTTTATGATCTTCATCATGTTATCAAAGTTAACATGTCCCATCCTTTTATGCTATTACTATCATTCATTAATGCTCTAGCTCAGATAACACCTATTGTTTCCACTTTTTTATTTTTCCTTTCTTGATCATACATTTGGTATTTGTGAACACAATTTCATAACCTTTATTTCACATATCACTAACACTTAACAAAATATGTTTCAAACCTTCTACATAATACACATCATCAGTTTTATGCTTACCATCAATCGAGATACTTCTTATCCCACAATTTGGTGTAGCTTCCTCTCCTACGAATTTCACTAATCCACCATCATACTTCTTGAGATTGATAAACATGTCTTTATCTCTAGTCATTTGATTTGAACATTGGGTATCAATGATCTATGATCTTGGTTCAACTTTAGCATGCAGTGTAGTCTTTCTTTAGGTCTTCTATACCTATCCTAATTCTTCTCTTCTATAGCCAAGAATAATTTTTTTCACTCGAGTCTTCACCATCTTCTTCTTCAGACAAATGTGCCTCCATAGAGAAAATTTTTCTTTTCCCTTTATCTCTATCATCTATACGTTTTTTTTCTTAAAATCATATCGTCTATATCTTTTCTTTTCATCCTCATTAGTTTTTTTGTAGTATTCTTTATATATACATTAGAAGCATAATGACCAATTCTTCCACAATTAAAGAATCTACGGGAAACTTACCTTTGTACTTTCTAGTCCCTCTCTTCAATCTTCTTACAAAGTTCGATTCAATCTCATCTAGGTTGTCACTTGTTTCCATTCATCTCCTAATATCCTTGAAAAGATAAATGTAGATTCTCCTTGATAGGATTTTATATCTTCCATCTCTCCAATTTCATACACAAACAATGTTCTGATAATTTGATCAATTGAGTAGTTCTTTAGATCATGACATTCTTCAATAGCACACTTTTTTGATTTGTATGGTTTGGTCAATGTAAATAGGATCTTTCTAATAACATTACTTTCTTTTAGCACTCCACCAACATCTTGGATAGACTTCATGATATCATAAATACTCTATGTATGCAGCTCTCATTTCTTTCATTATTATCCTTTCTTTCATCATTATCCATTCTGAAACCTTCAAATTTCTACTTCAAGTTCAAAAGTCTTTCTTACTAGTGTTATTCCTTGTATATCCACCCCATCATTTTCTTTGGCATGAAAATATGGGTCGCCTTTTCCTTTTCTTTTATTTTCTTTCTTTTTTCCTTCCTTGGTGTTTTTTCTTTGGACACCTCGAAACCCCAAAACCCCAGAGTTTCGAGGTGCCCTTTTGTTTGTTTTTGTCAAGACCTTGAAACCCCAAAGTTTCGAAGTCTTGTCTTCTTTGTATGTTGAGGCCTCCCAAGATTTTGAGTTCTTCTTGTTTTGTTGTGTTTTGGTTTGAGTTTTAGAATTTTGAAATTCTGAAATCCAAAACTCATTTTGTGTTCCACCTCAGTGTTGGCAATTGACACTCAATTGGTTGTTTTCACTATACTATCATTCATGGCAACATGGTAAGCTTTTCCAGCTTCATATTTTGGCTCATTTGTGTATCAACAGGCACTTCACCGGCACTAGCACTGACACCGATAGGATGAAAGGATTTATTTGGTTACCGGCAATGTAGGCTGACATGGTTATCGGTATTGGAGGCCGACATCTTTTGGATTTGGCATCAGTAATTGTTTTTGATATTCATGTATTTATGTTATCTAGTCGACATGTATATTGATATTATAATTATCTTTGTAAGCCGACATAAGGCATGATGAATTGTATAGGGTATATAGGTTAGTTAGATTATATCATTTTATGATATAGATATTATGGAATATGTGGATGTGATATAATGCAAAATATCAGAGAGATCATGTATGTGAGGATATTATTGTAAGGGTTATTCCAGTAAAGGGTTAAGGGTTAACTAGAACTATATTCTGGCATAGAAGATGCTATCTTAGCAGTTCACTCATTTCTCCAGATTGAAGTAAGAATCTTTTGCATATTTATTAACAATATTACATGTTATACATGGAATGAAGTTGGTCACATTGCTAAATTATGTAGAAGAAGAAATCCACCGGTTGGTAATAGTTAATCAAATGAGAAAGGAAAGGAAGCAATGTTACAATGAGAAAGTTGGATACATTGATAAATTTTGTTAATGAAAGGAACAATGTTACATGTTATGCATGTAATGAGGTTAGACATATTGCTAAATTCTATAGAAGAAGAAATCCACCGGTTGGTAATAATAAGAAAGGGAAAGAAAAGGTTAGTGAAATCTAGAAAGATTATACCCAAAGATGGGTCAGGAAGATTGAAGAACAGCAAATAGATGGGGATGCATCAGTTACTTATTCAATAGAGGAGGTTGCTCCTACACCAGCAGGTAGCTCATTCGATAAATGAGGTAGATTCCTTAGGGGTAGGCAAAATTCATGAAGATGTTGCATATGCCTCGGGAAGAGGTTCTGGAAGATGTTCTAGACATTGGAGATGCTTATCCAACATGTATATGTTTTTGTTCGAGATCCGGGATCTTTCACTAGAAGTTATTGATGTCAATGAAAGATTAGGGTTTTTCTTGGAGGATAAAAGCTCGAATTCACTTTAGTTTTTTATCACCTTTCATTCAGAATGATTTAGTGTGATTAAGAGCTACTCAAAATGATTAAAGGCTATTTAGTGCAATCAGATATCTTCTTGAGTGATTTCATCAGTGACTAGAATAGTTTGTTAGGTTTTCACTGGCAACAATTATCAAGTACTTATCTTTAATCATGAAAGTGATATCATCATCTATTCCTATCTTTGTTACAAATCCAACTATTGTAGAGGTCAAGGACCATCCCAGGCCAACCTTCAAACAATATTTGCATGTGGCTACCCTAGATGACTCGGTTGGAGCATTTTCTCATGTTCTGGAAGGTGTGGTTTATGTTGAAGATGTTGGGGCATACATAAATTGTCACATTGAGGATTTGGGGACATCTGATATAAAAGGCATGCACATGAGTGATATTATGGCAGATTTTGGAAAGATCAAACCTGCATACAAGCACATTGAAGACTTAGGGTTTACTGGAATTCTGGACATTCTGGAATTCAAAGATGAAATCATTAGGTATGTTTTAAGTAGAGTACATGGGGAGTTTATCAGGCTAGATAGACCTTACAAGATCACCAAGGAAGCCATCAGGCACTCGCCGGTTTGCTACAAGTAGGGCAACGTCCAGATAAGAAGGTTTTTAATGATTATGTCAATAAAATCACCAAAACAACATCAAATAAGAGATCTATGAGAATTAGAACTATTACAGACACATAAATCATATTCAGTAGCATGGTTATCGGTTATAAGGTAACTTAGTCAAACCGATTGAATTTTGTTTCTAGTTCATTCATTTTCGCAGCTTATAAGATGATGAGAGAAAATAAGAAATTAGATCTATGTGGTTGGATGTTGGATGAACTGTTAATAAACCTAGGAAATATTAAAGGAGAAATTAAAGGGACTTTCCAGTATGGCAACTTAATTGTCTTCTTAATGCTATTTTTCATGAATGACACTCCCAGTTTTGGGAAGAGATAATGGGCATTTGATATCTCAGAAGGGAAACAATTGAAACAGTCAATTGCTACATTGGGTAGTCAAAGAGATGACAAGGTATGAGGATATTTCAAAGCATTTCAGAAGTCTATGAAATATAGGGAAAGGGTTCCTAAGCATATTGTTGATAAATACTCAACCGACATATGCTTCATGGTGAAGAAAGATGAAACACTTATGGAAGCAGTTAAGCCCTGGAAGATCCGGATTGAGGAAATGGGCTATGAAGTTGATGCATAGATCCTTGATGCTTATGCAAAGATGTTGATTGATACACCCATTGATGAAGTTAAGAAGCCCTGTGGTATTGCTAAGCAGAAGATGCAAGAGGTTGAAATAGAGTTCAACTGGAAGAAGAGAGAGAAGCAGGAAGGAAAGACAAGCAAGTTTGTACAAAAGTTTTCATGAGACATTAAAGCATTGATTGATGATGTACCAGAGAAAGGTAGGAAGGGGAAGGATCCAGAAGTACACATTGAGCCTGTTAAAATAGAGTTTGAATCTGAGGATGACACACCCTTGGCTTTCAAGAGGGTTATAAGGAAGAAACTATAGGAAACCAAGGTAGAGGCTAAAAAGAAACCGGTTAGGAGAGTTACATTCAAATTATCGGCATAGAAGCAAGCACCAAAAGTAACAACTTCAGCTAAATCCAGTACTACAAAAAGGAAGAAGAATAATGACATTGATCTGGAAATTCAATCTTGTAATGTAACTATCATTCCACCAAAAAATTGTGCAGAGTAAATAAAATAACTAAGGATGGCATGTTAAAGAATGTACAGTTTTAGTATGATCGTTTAGAGAATGTTGAACAAAGAGAGGTAGAGGAGGCAATTTTGTTATATTTGGATATTTATAAGAAAGACTTGATAGAAATTAAAAACCAAATACTGGAAGAACTGTATGATATGTTAGATGCTAGGAGGCTATTAGCAATACCAGAGTACAAGCATATTAAAATTCAAAAGTTGTTATTTGTTTGTGTTTCTATTACTTCAGAAGAAATGGATAAGACACTTAAGGTTGCAGATAGAAAAATATTTAATAGAAAACATAGATTAACCAATCTTATGCTAGGAAGGGTAAATGAGATAATAAAGGAGAACCAAAAGGCATGGGTTAAGTTCTTTGAAGAGAACTAAGGTTTATTTACTTCATCGGAATAAAAAACAGACACTGCAGTCACCCCGATTGAAGGGAAAGGAAAGGGTGTTATGGGTACTTCACCCTCAATTTTGAAGAACATTAAGATAGTTGAATTCAAGCCCCTGGTAGATACAAATGTTGAGACACCGACAAATATAGAGATTGAAAAGGTTGATATTGTATAGGATACTAATGGTGAGGATAACAGTCCTCCAGATACAAATGTACAGGTTGAGGTTACAGTTCCTACAGAGGAACTGGAAGTTACAAACACTGCACCAAGTGACGAAGCCACTAGTGCAAGTGAGGAAGGTATTAAGGATAAATCATCAGAGGAGAAGAAAGGGGAATCCAATAGGGAATCGATAGTAGGTCCATCGTTGTTGTCAATTGATACCTCATAGGATATAAATAAAAACATAACCGAGATGAGTCCTACTGAACTCATGATGATGGTTGCATAGAAATTGATGAAGGAGGGATCTACGCATAAAGGGATTATTGATCAGTCTATCATTGTCTTGCATAGACTAGTCCCAGAGTGCAAGATTGATAGAGAAGCGAGCCCATCTGGCAAGCTTAAGACAATTAATGTGCACATTTCAAAGGATTTTCAATCCTTGCAATAGATTTCAAACTAGCAAGCTCTTGAGAGGTTCTCACAGGTGAAAAGAGCTACATTTGATCAAGTATTTGAGTCTGAGAAGAAGAGGATTGATGAGAAATTGAAATTGTTAAATAATTCTTTGAAGCAATGTACAAATATTTACAGAGTATGTTGTAACAAAGATGTACTTACAGTTAATGTGGATAAGAAGATTAAGGAATTTTAGGAGAAAATTGCAGGTATAGCTAATTATTTTGATGGATTGAATTCATTGACTACATCCATTGATGGTCAAATATTGGTTTTGGAAGCCCAAATCTCTATTCTTGAGAAAGGAAAAAGACAAAATCATAAGATGGGCCAGAAGTCTTAGAGGCTTGGTGAGTCCTTGGTTGGATTCACTCAGTGTACATAAGGAGTGTATGGATATGGTTGGATAGCCCACACCGACAGAGCTAAGTGAGAAAGAGTCCTTTCCACATATGCTAAATGGACTTGCATCTATTTCAGGCACTTTCAAATCTGGTTGGGATACTTATCTTGAGCTATTGGAGAAGTTATATCCCAAAATTTTCAAATTTGCTAAGCTCTAGTAAGATATTTTTGGTATATTCATTGTACAGTATCTTTCATTCCTTGTCTCAGTTTTGGATCTTTGGCATTCTTTTTGGAATTTTTGATAGCATTAATGTCAAAGGTGGAGTGATATAGATGTGAAAAAGAAAAAGAGGGAGTTGTATACATTAGGGGGAGATATGGAGACATGGAAATATGGAGTATAATCATAGATGAATATTTAGCTCAGGGGGAGTAGGCAGAATGAAATCGACAGATGAAACCTTGACCCTTTTTCACATGAGTGTTGCCATCAATGCCAAAGGGGGAGATTGTTGGCAATTGACACTTAATTGGTTGGTTTCACTATGTTGTTATTGATGGAAACATGGTATTTTGGTTTAGTTGTGTACTGACAGACACTTCATCGACATCGACACTGATAGGATGGAAGGATTTTTTTGGTTACCAGCAATGCAGGCCGACATAGTTTAGAATAAGGTTATTGATATTGGAAGCTGGCATATCTTGGATCCAGCATCGACAATTGATTTTGATATTCATGTATTTATGTTATCTAGCTAACATGTAATTTTATATTGTAAATATCTTTGTAAGCTGACATAAGGCATGATAAATTGTATAGGGTATATAGGTCAGTTGAATTAAATCATTTTGTTGTTGTGATGGATATGTGAATACGATATCATGTGAATATGTATTAGGAAGGAGATGTGAAATATATTAGGGAGATCATGTATGTGGGGATATTTATGTAAAGTTTATTCCGGTGAAGGGTTTAGGGTTTTAGATTGGAATAGACAAAGCTTAACCGGAATTGTATTCTAGCATAGAAGATGCTATCTTAGCAATTCATTCATTTCTCCAAATTGAAGTGTAGATTTATATTTAGTCAGTGAGGCTCATTTTGTGATTTAGCAATGTGCTCTAGGATGTAAGTCATCCTTCAAGTGCAGGCCCCTATATTTTATAATATCTTTTCATATGTCCAGTGAATTGATATTGTGGGTCACAAATCCCACCGTGGTTTTTCCTCTTTGAGGTTTTCCATGTATAATTTTGTGTGTTATGGTGTTCATTTATGTGATTGGCTTATTATTTTCTTTACTTCTTTCAATTTTGTGTGTACCGGTAATACCCGTTGGTGTATGCATGTTTTAATAAGGTTAAAATTGATCAAACTAGTAGAACACTGATTCACCCCCCTCTCTCAGTGTTCTTGGATTCCAATAGTAAGCCAGTCTCCAAATAACTTGATGTCCTAAATAAAATTACTCATTTCCAAGTCTTTGAAGATGGTATACATATTCTATCTTTCCTTGCTAATTTTGGGACCTTTGAGAAACAAATCATAGATAAAGATGATAGACCAAACACCATTAATGAAGACAATAATGAGGATATTATTAATCTTTTAACTAATGTTATCCCGAAAGGTATGGTCACCTTAGAATGGCTATTTGACTTTGATCCTAGGGTAAAAGAGAGATTGACCACTGATTTAGATGTTGGGAAATATGAACCACACAATATTGTTCAAGAAGGTCAAGAGAAGATAGTTTACATCGACAAGATTTGCACTCCCACTGAGAGGGAGAAAATATCACAAATCCTAACAGAGCATATTGATGTTATAGCATGGGGGTATGAAGACCTAAAAACATTTGATACATCTATTATTATGCATGTTATATCATTAAAACCCAACACAAAACCATTCAGGAAGAAGCAGCAGCCTGTCAATTCATTCATAGAGCCCCTTATTTTCAAGGAAGTCCAAAAATTACTTACTACTAGGATTATTTTCCCAGTTCACCACTCCACCTAGGTGGCTCATCCAATGCCCGTATGGAAAAATAATGGAGAGATTAGGCTATGTGTTGACTTTCACAATCTTAACAACGCATGAAAAGGACAACTATCCCTTGCCTTTGTTGGATGAGGTATTGCAAATTATGAATGGTTCGCAAATGATGCATTTCCTTGATGGTTATTTTGGATACAATCAAGTACTGGTCAACTATGAAGACAACATGAAGATAGTATTCACTACTAAGTGGGGTACTTATGCATACCATTGGATTCCATTTGGATTGATCAACGTTGGCACAACCTTCCAACGATCCATGGATATGGGTTTTAAGGATTTAATCGGTAAATCCATCATCATCTACGTGGATGATCTTATTATATTTTTCAAAGATAGAAAAGATCATCTAGATCACTTGCGTAAAGTGTTAGAGAGATGTGGGAAATATGGGACATCTCTTAATCCCAAGAAATGTGTATTTGGGGTTGCTTAAGGGAAGCTCCTTGGTCATGTGATCTCTGAAAGGAGAATATCAATTGATCCGGACTGGGTAGAAGCATTGTTGAACTTACATATGCCAGGAAGTAAGAAAGAAATGAGATCATTCTTCAGAAATATCAATTTTGTGAGAAAATTCATCACTAGATTTGCAGATATTGTCAAACCATTGAATGCGATGATGAAGAAACATGCCAAAATAGAGTGCAACACTGAATCTAAAGAATCATTTTCTCAGATAAATAAATCCATTGCAGAAGCTCCTATATTGATAAGCCCCGATTACACTTTACCATTCCATATATATTCATTTGTCTCTTTACATTCTGGTGTTACTATTCTGACACAAAGACAAGGAGGTGATGGAAAGCCAATTGCATTCATGAGTTCACCTTTTAAAAATGTTGAAGTAAGATACTCCACTCTTGAGAAGCGGGCTTTCACTTTGGTGAGAGTTGTTAAGAAATTTACACCATATCTTGAGGAGTAAGATATATGCAATTATGTCAGATCAAGCAGTTACGTCACTACTAATGCAATCAAAGCTAGGAGAAGGTCATGGGAAATGGATGGCTATTCTATAAGAGTTTTATTTGGAAATGCATCCCATGATATTGGTAAGAGTTCAAGGCTTGTCTCTTCATATTAAGTGCCAATAGTACACCCTGGAGTCATTCACACAAGGTCCATGGTACACTGACTTGATATTATTCTACTAAATAACAGATGCCCAGAAAGATTGACTGCAACACAAAGGCAAGCCTTGAGGCTCAAAAGTGCCAATTATATGATTAAGGATTCAACAATATATCAAAACAATTATGAAGGCATCTATCTCAGATGTCTAGATCACTAGGAACCTAGTAAGATGATTGAGGAATTTCATGGTAAATACAATACAAGCCATGGGTCAGCGGATGCTACAACACATCAAATCCTAAAAGTTGGTTACTACTGGCCCAACATCTTTAAGGACACTCATGAACATGTGAGGCACCGTCATACCTGTCAGACTACAACTTCTAGAGAAAGGAATCTATCTATGCTTCTTCAGCCAGTATTTGAGGTTAGACCTTTCACCTAATGGGAATTGGATTTTGTTGGAGTAATTAACCCCAATTCATATTGACAGCTACTGATTATTGCACCTATTGGATACAAGCCCAAGCATGTAAGAATACTAATGCAGAAACAATTCTAAAATTCCTTGAGGAGCATATCATAACTAGGTTTGGATTCCTTTCACTCTCGTATGTGACAACAACCCATCTTTTACTTCTGCATAATTAATGCAATGATCAAGTACTTAAATTTTCCTCAAATTGTTATCCTCAGTGAAATGGGGTAGCTAAGTCTACCAATAAGAACATCTTAGATATCATCAAAAGGCCGCTTCAAAATAATCCCAGAGACATACATAATTAATTTAAATATGCTCTTTGGATTGATAGAATAGGGGTTAAATTTGCTTTCGGAACTTCCCCATATTACCAGGTTTACAATCAAAATCTTGTGTTCCCAATCAACTTAAAAATCCTTATCCTCTAGCTTATGAAATATTTAGAGATCGAAGATCGACTTGAAGTCCACCTCCTAAATTTATTTAAACTTGACGAAAAAAGGATAAACACTTTACAACACTTTTCTAAGCATCAGGTTGTCGTTAAGTGATGGTTTGATAAATGATCTAAGGTGAAAGCCTTTCAGATCTTTGATTTAGTTCTTTTATGGGATAAATTCAAGGAAAAGAAGGGTGATCGCCACAAATTTGAGAGACTATGGTTAGGTCCTTATCAAATTGTTGAGATCTTAGGAGAGAACACCTTTCAATTGAGCTCTTTAACTAGAGAATCTGTATCGTTTCCCATCAATGGTCAGTTTCTCAAGAATTATTTCATTAATCCATAGTTGATCTTGATCCTTTGTACCATAGCAGTTTGGTTGATTTTTTGCTTTGTTTGCCTTTCTTTGATTGGTTTTGCTGTGTTTGTTTGTCTTTTGTTTTGTTTTGTTTTGTTGTCATTGTTTGTTGCTTTGTTTCACTTGGGGAAAGTATTTATTCTCAAAGTTTTTGATATGGTAAATATTCCTTGCATAACATGATTACTCTTTGAGAGACTTCGACTCTTAGCTCTTTATAACTCCATTATCCCTTGGCTAGTTTTGAAATCCTTGCCTACATTTGTCCAAGGTGGAATAAAAAAGGTTAATGGAAGTTTGAGAAATTGATATTCAATTGGTGAAGACTAACTTGATATCCAAGCACCATCATCACATTAAAATATATGATGAAATCCTTTAAGATGTCAATAGAGCTTGTTTCTAGGTGAAAAATCCAAAGTCGGGTTTCTTGTTGTCCACGATGGCCTAACCTAGTTTCAAAGCTTCATTTTTTGAAAGTTGCTTTAAGTTTCAAGCACTCAAGGCTTTATATAAAAAAAATGAGAATGAAAATATTAATCTAGTGTAACTTATTAGGGTATTTCAAGTAATCTCCATTGGGGCTATAGATGCCTAGCTGTAAATGGAGCACTACTTGGTCTCGAGATCCCAGAACCTTAGAACCCTGAGGTTATGTTTAGTAAGGTCATATGATCACCAAAGATGGGGGTATAAGTAGGGAAAGATGGGTGATTTTTATCCATTTGAGTATTCCTCTACAAAATTTGAGCTCTCCCTCCATGCGTTCCACTTCCTCACTTGTTTGTGTTTTCCGGTTTGCTGCCTTGATAGGTTGGTTGGTTGGTTTGTTTGTTTTTTCCTTCTCATTTTTTCTGTTCCTTTTAGCTAGGGTTAGATTAGATTTTTCATGCTTTCAATAAATTGGCCGATATGATTTTCTTTTTCACGAAACCCTAAGTTTCGACATTTTGGGATTTGGAGCTCTGAAATCCTTGAAATCCTGAAATGCCTAAGTTTTACCCAATCTAGCACATAGGAAACTTGGAACCTCAGAATTCAGAAGTGCTCATTTGACAAAATTTTACCCATATCAGGATTCTGGAACTCCAGAATCCCAAAACCTTTGCACCTTGTAAATGTTTGTTTTACCCATCTAGGAATCCTAGAGTTCCGAAGTCCTTTCCTTGAGAGGTTTACCTATTTTGGGATCCAGAACCCCAAAATATTGGAGTCTATTTTGAAATTGTCTTACCTACCTCGGAACCCCGGAGTTCCGAAATTGATCCTTGAAGTGTTTTACTCACCTCGGAACCCCAGAAATCTGAAGTTCTGAAATCTACCTTTTGAGGTCCTTTGTTAAATCCAGGACCCCGGAGTTCCAAAGTTGGTTTTCTTATGCCTTTCCTTAACTCGGGATCTTGAAACCCTAGAATTTTGAATTTCCTTCCTGTTGTGCATTTTATATCTTAGGATTTGGGGACCCCGAAATCCCAAAATTAGTTGTTTTAAAGGGTTTTTATGCCCCAAAACCTTGGAGTTTTAGAGTATGTGGTAATTTTATAATATGGTATAATGGTTAATTATGGATCTTTTCTTGCAGGATAAAGAATATTGATGGACCCATCTCCAAGCAAGAGAAGGGATAAGGAGGAAGCGAAGATCGACAAAAGGCCTATAACAATGAAATATCAATACCAAGGGAAAACTCTGGCTTCAAAGTTGGAGGATGAAGTTCAGTGGGTGACCGATACTAAAATCGGGCACATAGAGATCAAAGACACTAAAACTCAACTAGAAGGCAAACCCCATACCCTAGAAGCCCCATATAGAAGGATTAAAATATCGGTCTTGGTAGAGGCAACTACTTTTCCTCAAGCTTGTAGGGAATTCAAGTAGTGGAACAACTTCCGACACTAACCTTGAGAGGAGGATAATGTAAAAACTTTTATAGATCATTACAATAGTTATAGAAATAGATGTAATAACATTCAAACCATAACGTATTGGTTTACGTGGGGAAAATCCTTTCGGGAGGAAAATCCCACACTCCAAAAGCCACCCAATATATTATTCAACAATAAAAAATAGATTACAATATACTTGTAGAGAAATCTCTTCATAGGAGTACCACTAATAAGATATTAATAGGTCACTCAATAGCCATAAGACTCTTACACACAACCTCTATCTCACTCACCTCATATATAGGAGATACAATATAAGAAACCAGCAAATGGTATTACAAAACCATGGGATAAAACTACCCAATAAGGTGTAGTTGACCTTATCTCCCTTCTAGATGTCATATGACATGTTAAAACACACATCAACCTGTATCCCTCCCTTTTACAACTCATTTATGCGTCTGATACAAATTATATTTCCTACTTCAGGGGTACAAACTCCCAGAGGCCATAAGTTGCAAACCATGCATCTGATTGATGAACCGTTTGAAGTGTCGGAAAGCTTGTGAAGTTCTCTATTGCCTCATAAAAATATACACCATTTATTTCAAAGTTTCAAGGAATTTCAGAGGGTCTAAAGCCCCCAAAATTAATTTTAAACCTTTAATTGCACCCCTCCAAAACAAAAACTTTAATATCTTCAAAACTAGATGTGATCTTGTGACGAAACTTTACCGACATGCTTATCTAACCAACCAAAAGCTTCTGGAATAATTTCGCACCATTTTGTACTGAAATGAAAACTTGCTACAAATAGTAACCTTGTGTAAATGCAAGGTTGAAGCACCATTTTTCCCAACAAAGCTTTGCAGTCACCCGAACTCATAATGACTATTGCTAAACTCTACCAGCAGGAGACAAGGCAATGTGTTGATGCAGATGGGAATGTGATTGTAAACATTTCACCTGACATGATAGGAATGACCTTTAGAATACCCGTGAGAGAAAAGGTCATGGTGACAGGTGGAAAAGAAATCCACTTCCATATTTTTTAAGAATGCTTCTAATTCTAAAAGTCACATTAATGAGGGATGGTTAGAAGAGCCAAGGAAAAAAAGTCTTAAGGCTACAAACATACTAAGAGAATATTTTCAAGAGCCTCAAAGAGACCTTATTATTATGCTGAGTAGAGCCTTTGGAAAGATAGATTGCAGACACTTCCACACATGGATGTTCCATTATATGATCACGATTTTGATTGGTAAGGAATGTTTTCATCAGCCACAAATCATTTTAGACAATATTCATAATCATATGATTACAGTCCTCCAAATGAAGAAGTTATTCATGACATTACATCATATGGGTGGTGGCTCATGTTGGTAAGTTCCCAAGATTGAAGACTGAAGGAAAATTGGGAGAGGAACCTGGGCAAAGAAGAATGTGGGAATATTAAACTCAATTGCCTATCTCTCAGGCTAAGCTGCATTTCAAGAGATTAAATAATGCATTTATTTATGTTGTAATAATAAAACTGATAAGAGATGTAGGATACAAACTAACCCAAGAAGCAATGCAAATGATTAAGGAATGGGGGTGATGTTTCTTACAAAACCAACGATCAACATATCTACGGGTTAGCGGATTCATAGGAAATCCTCTTCTTTTACCAAGATTTTGTAGAAACCAAATAATCATTTTGGAATATGCTAGGAAATTGGTGGGCCTACAGGCATTGTTGACACTGAAACATAATACTAGAATTACTATGCCTATTTCTCTAGAACACTACACATGTCCCAACATACAAGTATATAAGGCAACAGAGCAAGAGCTTCAATATTTGAACATAAAAGAGTTTAATTATTAAAGGGATCAATTTGATCCATATGGTAAGTTAAAATAAATGATTCATATTTCTTACAAGGGCCACAAGCTAGTTTTAGAGGATTTTAGGGCTAATCTGTAGGATAGCTTTGAGTCTAGGGAGAAAGGATATTACAGGTTGATGGTACCTCAAATAGGAGATTTTAAAATTGAAACTAATATTCTCAATTAATTGAGAGGTGGTGATAAATTGTTGGATCCAGTTTTCAAGGAAAGTAGAATTCATGAGAAAGTCCTCTCCCCTTTCAGATGGTCGGGTCAGGAAGATGTGGATATTAATATTGTTACTACAAAGGTTGTTGAAAGGACAATGCAGTGGCTTAATTTGAGGATTTAGCCAAGTGTTTCATGAGAAAGGAAGAAAGGTAAGGTTTCTGACAATCCTCAAGCCAAAGTCCATAAAGAGTATGCTATAACAACAAGATTGGACTCAAGGAAGAATAATTTTACTAATCCTAAGGAGGTAGTAGTACCAATTGATAATTTGGAGCTTAAGAGACAATTGGATGCCAAAATAAAAGAGTCTCAATTATTGAAAACTACCACCGAACATGGTATTACTACAGGATTACAAGCTATCCCACAAGCCTCCATAACTCCCATTTTTCCTACTATAGGTATTGTTCCTAGAAAGGGTGCCTCTCAAGCTGAAGCTACTGAAACACAACTTCCTCCTACTTCTTCAACACAACAAGCTACACCTCCTCCAGTGCCAACCCAAGAATGAGTTATCATCCATAACATTAAGACAAATTTTGATGAAGATGATGAACCCATTGCATTTGTAACAAAGAAGAGGAAAATTGAAAAGAAATCAAAAGAACCACAAGAAGAACCTTTTGCAACTCAACCAGAGAAGCAACTAGACGCTACACGAGAATTAGTTGCACAAGTACAACCAATCAAAATTCATGTATAGGTTATGAGAGAGGAAGCACATGAGGAGGAACATGATGAGAAAGATGAACAAGATGAAAGGATGTTCTTTACTCCTGATGACCAAGAAATATTGCTTTAGTAGTTAGGAGGAGTTCACCAAAGACAAATAGAAGAAATAGAGAAAGTATTTGAAGAAGAATTTTTAGAAAAGTTGGAGGAGATAGAAAATAAACAACCCACTTAGGTATTTCAAGCTAATCTTGCTCAACAAGTTGCTCAAACCAACTAAGGTCACCAACTCTTCTAGATCAGAAAGAGTAATCAAAAGAACAACAAGATGAAGAGCACCAAGAGGAAGAGAAAGAACATAATATAGAAGCTCATAGTATCACCGTAGAAGTAACCGTACATGGAGAGGAGCAAGACGAAAATGTCCCCCAATAGTTGAATTTTACCTTTAAGAAGAAATAAAAGGTCGTCCTCCCAAATATAAATTTGTAGGATGTGATTACAGAATCCCAAAGAGAGCAAAAAGAGAAAAGACAATTAATCATCTTTCAAGGATGGACTTAGTAGAGGTAATCACCAATATAGCAGTACTAGTACAGGATTTTGAGGGACCATCCCAAGTTACCCCTAAATATCAAGTGTCTAAGGTTAACTTAGGCATATAGACCAAGTGGGCAGAGATGGCTACTTTAGTTGCTGCAACATCTATTGTTCAGTCAAGGATGGAGAAGGAATATAATACTAAGGAAGAGGTTGAGGCACAATTGAGACAGTACAAACAATTAATCATGGAAATAGCCAGGCCTCTTGATTCCAAAATCGATGATGCTTTGTCATCTATTTCATCACTCCCATAGGGTGATATTAAAGCATTGTATGAGATGAAGAAGGTAGCCACAATAGTTAAGGCTTGGACAAAGGACCAATTGGGTAAAGTGAAAATGTTCTTACAGAATACAATGGAGATAGTGGAAGTGTTAGGCCCAATATGGAAAGCTAATGTACTGAGAGGGGAGGGGTAAATCAGTACTTTAAAACTTTTCTTCAATAATAAATTTACTATTATGCATAAACCGAATAGTGCACTAACATAATATAAAGCTAAAACAAATAGATAACAATCATACATGATTCACTCCATAACACATATATTTTGGTTACGCAAAAACTCTTGGTTAGAGAGAAAAACTGCGGTGGGGATGGCACCCACAACTCCACTACTACAATAATAAAGAGTGCTCGGTTAGAGCTACATGTTTAGGTATTTCTGATAGCTTACTTTATTAAGAATAACAAGATCTATTAGATCTACCTTACTAAAGGATTTTACAACACTTAAACTAAATGTTGCACCTGGTTAGAGGCTTTACAATTTATAGACTTGATTAGAGTCTTTTACCCTATTAAAGGTTTCTCTTACAACTTTAAAATATTACAATAAATCATTACAAATATCTGCAACTTTACATCTAGAATGTTATAGCAGATTCTATATGCTCAAAATAAGATTACCTTGCTTATAGCATACCTCAGTAATCCATATAGTAACTCGGTAAACCCTTATGTTTACTCTGTTCTTTGACTGTTCTCTAAAATCCTTCTCGGTGACCTCTGTGTCTCTGTAACAGTCATAACACTTAGTGCTTTCACATGTCTTGCTTCATATATCTCTATATCTTCCTTTCTGTCATGCTACATGTATGTTTCTGATCTTAATCCATGTTGTATAAATAAATCTCTTATTACGGTGATTCTTTCATTGCTTCAATCTTACAAACATGTTTTATCGAATGAATAACCATGCAAAATATTTCATTGGTTAGATGACCTCAAAATCATACACAATTTTAAGTGCAATTTCCAATGTGATAATGGTTAGATGTTCCTCGATCTTGTAACACGTTTTCATATGTATGTCCAGGTTCAATGAATCTGGTAACACATTTCACTCGGTGTATATCAACTCAGTGTCATCTTTGCTGCTCAGTAGACATGAAATGATACTCGGTAGACAACTCGGTGTCTACTACGTTCTGAGACTACTTTCTTCAATAACCGACTAGACTGTTCATACCGACTGAATATCTTAGTAGTAGTAACCGACTAGAGTATATAGAATAACTTTGAACATAAAACTAATGGCAACTTGATAAGTAGTAACAATCTCCCCTTTTGACATTAGTTGAGATGCTTGACAAAAACTACTTTCAAAGTTATAACTCAATAATCTATATACTTGCAAAATTTGACTAAACTGACAGTATATACAATAGTCAATGAAGATATACTCCCCTTATCAATATACTTGTACAAAACTCTGATTTTGCATGCTTGGTGATCAATGTTTTGTGTGTTGCTCTTGATCTTTGCTTATTGTCATATTCATTGCTCAGTTCACTACTCTTGGATACTCTGCTTGCTCTACTCGGTATACTCCCGCTGTATACTATACTCCTTTTATTTGATACTTTGAATACTAAACTCCCCTAATATTGTATCACTCCCCCTTTTTGACAAACATCAAAACTTAATTACCATTCAGGGGTGGTAACTGGTCAAAAATAGATTTGTACTTGGTCCTTGCTTCAGTGAGAGCGATAGAGAGTGCAATATTTACACTGTCCATTAAAGAATTATGTGCTTGAATATCAACCAATAATGATATTAAGCCATCTAGAGTGCTTTCCTCTTGTATAGTAGATAAGGGGGTGGCTCGGTTGATCTGTTCTTGGATGGATGAAAGATGAGGAAGGAATAATGTCTGAAGTGTCATTATGTCCATCCTGATCTTGTGTTCTTCATTTCTTAGGTCCAATTGTTGAGCCATGAGCTGTTGTAACCTTGTATAGAAATTCTGAACTGAATTTGGCTTTGTGGTCAACTTATTTGAGAGATTAGTGATATCTTTCTCAATTGCCTCTATTTTATTCTGAATGTCTTTAATGAATAAAGAAAATGTGCAGAGTTTCTGAAATAAATAAAGAATGTGCTTGAGTTGAGGAGTCAACTCAGCAATAAATTTGACAAGTTTAACTTTGCCAATAGCTATAGCTTTCTGTACCTCTTCTATCATTTTTGCAGTGAGCTCTTTGTCTTTTAGCTTGCTCAAATACTCTGATGAATCTACTCCAGATGTCTCTATCTTTGTTAGGAGTTCATCCAGTTGAGTGTGGATGGCTACATCTGTTGACATTGTAGCTTCAAGTAGCATATCTATTAAGAGTGCTTTCACCTTTTGAAGTACCTTATTTTTCTTTTGAATTGCCATTTGCTTTTCTTGTTCAGCCTTTGCTTTGCATAGTTCACCGAAATCAACTAGTGCTTGCCCCTTTAATTTTGATATATCTATATTGGGCAACTCTATTGGTTTTGACAAATCAACTTTAAAACTATGCTTTTTCATCTTCTTTTCTTTACCTTTTACCGATGGAACTAAGACAATGGCTTGTGAGGCTTGATGACCCTCGGTAGGTTGCTCAGTAGAGGCAACACTTTGATCGGTTTCTTTAGCCTCTGTATAGTCCTTTGGTGTCTCAGTTGAAACATTCTTAGTGCTAGAAGGTGCTTGAGATGTTTGTTCTTGAGTAGTACCTTCTCCTGCTATAAACTCGTGACCTTCGGTGCCTTGCTCCATATCCTGAGGGGTTTCTATTGAGACAGGTTGTTTGACCGGTGGATAAGGCTGAACTTGTTTCAATACTGATTCACTAGATACAAGTTTTGCATATGCATTACCTTCTATCATTTCCTGTTCCGATGCCTCCGTATCTATGACATCTTCATCTATTTGAATGGTGTCAGCAGGGTCTTGCTCGGTAACATCAGGATCTTGCTCGGTGATATCAACAATTTCAACTGTAGCTTGCTCACTAGCATCCTTGATTTTAAATATTTCCTGCCACTTTTCTTTAGTCTCATTTTCAACTTCAATATACAACCCATTCATCAGTTTTAAGGCTCTCTGTTTGACAAGAAACTTTGAGTTGTAGGTTGTCAGATGTTCTTTTATTTCAGCTACTGATATGTCAGGAAAGAGATGAACCAAACTTCTTTCTCTGATCTATTTCTCTGAGTCCATTGCATACTTCCACCTATTATCAATATGCAAATAAAGTTCATTTGGAAGTGACTTAGCTAGTACCAATGGAGCCAACCAAAATTTTAGAAGTGTGCAGATGACAACTTCTTCAATTTGTCTCTTCTCATCATTATTTCTGGTTTCATATTTAACATATCTAAATGATCCAAATCCTCCATATTCTTTCAGATTAGCACAGAAGTTTTTAACACTATGTACATTTACCTTCTTGCTTTTGATAATCTGAAATTTGCTTGCATCCTCTGATTCGGTATCACTAGACTCTTTTGCCAAAATGAGTCTTCGAGTAGATTTCTTGTAGGTCTTTGTTACCTTGGGAATAGTAACACTCTTTGTTTTCTTACTCAGTGAAGCTACAGATGCTCTAGTGTTAGGTCGCTTTGGAGGTGGAGTCGGTGAGGCCTTTGATGTGTCATGTTTCTTTCTCTTCAACACTTTTCCCTTAGGCAATTCGGTGCTCATTGTTATAGCCACCTCTTGGGCTTTAGATTCCTCTTCTGTAATGGCAATGGTGCCTTTGACAGGTGTAGAGGAAGAGTCTTCTCCGAATTTCTCCGATAATGCCTTTATCATCTTTGTTGCCTTTCTTGTAGCTTTGGGTACTACAATGCTCATTTTTACTTTTTCTTTTACTTCTTCATAGGTTCCATACCTCAGCTCGGTAGCATGTCTTGGCAATGTAAGAAATGCATCAATTTGCCGTTGTGTGATGTCAAAATCAATCTTGTATCCCATAGGTGACAAAGATTGAGTTCTTGGTTCCACAACATTCACATAACAGTAATCAGTGTCTACTTCAAAACATATGTCATTTTTGTATTTCTCCACTAGCTGGGGTGGAATCCGATACCTATTATGAATTTTTTCTTGGAACTTACTGAAGTAATCATCCATAATATCATTGAAATTATCACCTAACTTCTTAATGAAGTCATTGATCTGATGGGTGATTGGTTGGTGTAGTTCCCAAACAACATTACCGACTGATGGAAAGAATTTTTCAAAATAGAAAAACATGCATACAAGTAATGATCCAAACTTTAGTGTATTAGCCGAGTTCTTTTTCTTCAACTTCCTGATGGTGTTCAGATTCTCAAACAGGTTCTTCAGCAACACCTCACATAGATCAATTTTCATTCCCTTTTTCACAATTTTGTATGCTAGGTCTACTGCTGCACAGGGTACACTATTTTCCCTTGCTGATTGGAAGAAACAGTAACCTATTACTCTTATGGCAAATTTTAGTTCTTCATCTATGACATTGTTCAATTTCAATCCTCTGCAATCTGATTCCACTCTGGTTAAATTGATCAATTCCTTCTGTGATATCATCTTTTGGGCTCGGGCATGATCATAAATAGGGTAACCGGTAATCAGATGAATGATTTCCTTGGTAATCTTAAATGGTTTTTCTTCTAGCCACATGAAATCATCATGAACTCTGCTCAGGACAAACTTGACCCACTGGGGTTTGAACACGTGGGGATAGGTTAGGGTTTCAGTTAATCCCTTGATCTTAATGTGCTCATACTTGCTATTCAATTTACCATATGTGCATAATTCATCATAGGTGTCTTTAATTTCAACATGACCGAGTTCTTCAACATGACATTTGGTGAAGAATCTCACATCCTCGACTAACAACACTCTATTCGGGATGAGTGAAAAAGCGGTTTTGTTATCTAGTTCAGATGCAACTTTGGGAGTCAAAGAATATTTTAGTGAGGGCTTCTCTACATTCTTGACAACAATGGGATCTTGGATCTTAGGCACCATTTTAGATTTTAGATAAAAGCTAACAAAGGATCCTTAGGGTTTCAGGATTTCAAACGGCAGATGCTTCACACTTAGCAAATAATAGCAACTTGATAAGATCGGTAAACCAACTTAACAATGTGTTGAGATTGATGTAAATACCTTGAATTTTCTTTGTAGGAGGTTTGATTGCCTTAGATTCGCTTTCCTCTATTCTCTCAAAAACTTGGAGAGTTGAAAATGATCGCAAAAATGATTTTAAGTACACAATATGCCTTATTGGGCTTCGTGCAGGTTAGGTCAAAAACATTAAATGCACTCGGTTCCACTAAACCTTCTTTCTTTCTTTTTTCGCTTTAACTGAGTAACCAAACTTCCTTCATTCACCGACTTGATAGGCTTCCTTTATTCACCGACTTGACAGGTTTCCTGTAAAGTGCTTCAAAAGACTTTGATAGAATTTCAAACTTACTACTACATCTTAATTATGTAGATTTTAAATTAAGTATATAATAAAATAGGAACTATTAAGATTTAACCTTGATAGAATGCAGTCCCTTCATACCTTTACCAATTAATTTGGAATAGGTGCACCTAACTCGGTAGGTAAGGTGCTTTTTTCATTTGACACAATTTCCTTCTTTTTCCAAATCATCTTTAATTTGTCTTTTATTTCTTTAGTGTCTTTTCTAGGTTGATCTCTGCAATCTCTAGCTAAGTGTCCAACTTTGTGACAATGAAAACATGCCATACCAGGATTTCTCCATGATCTTCGGTTGTACATCCCAAACCTTATAAAATAGTTGGCACTTATAAGTCCATATCTTCCACAACATTCACACCATATCCTTGTATTGTAGTCCCATGGTACTGCAGAATACTGTCGGTAAGGATTTGTGTGAGTTCGGTAGCCTCTGGCATTTGCTCAGTGTGCAGACCACATATAGTTCTTTTTCTTAAACCAACACTTCTTAGTACTATGTCCATATCTATTGCAGTTTTTACAAAACGCTCTAAATTTTGCCTTCTGATAATTGTTAACAGACTTTGTCCTACATTGATTAGATGTGCGACCGTATTTATTGCAATTGTAACAATAACCTTTGGACTTAGTGACATTCAGTTGCTTACCTTTTCTGATTTGGCACATGTTGGCAGTGTGACCTTGATTTCCATAGTAGTTGCAAATAGGCTTCTTTCTTTTGATGTTATTCTTGTTTCCATCTTGCTTTGATGATTCTCCTCTCTCGGTAGTATGAATTCCCTTCTCGGTAGAGTCTTTTCCTTTGTAACTGAGTCCTACATCTTTGTTGGGTCTTCTTGTATTCAGTTGCTCATCCAACATCTTTGATGCTTCATAACTCTTCTTCAGTGTTTCTTTGGATTTCTTCTCTGTTTCAAGTTCATTGGTCAACCTTGATACTTCAAGTTTCAATGCTTGATTCTCATCATCCTTCACAATTGCTTCATGATGTGCATAACCTAGTTGATCTAACATATTTTGTTGAATTCCAGTCAACCTTGTGATTTCATCATTCTTATCAGTTTCTAAGACTTCAAGTTGTTGTTTCTCTCTTTGTAGATCTCTTACTTTATCCTCGGCTGTCCTCAATGCATCAAGATTTTCAGTCATCTGTGTGCTGAAATGTTCATGTTCTCTTTTCATTGCTTTTACTTGACCAACCAGTGCTTTGTTTTTATCTTTCAATACTCCAATCATTTCTTCAGTTTCTTCAGATATACTATTCTCAGATGATGTCTCAATTTGTTCCACTAACTCTTGAGAGTCCTCCAAATCATCAGATAATCTTCTTCTCACTTTCAGAGATTTTTGCATTTGCCTTTGCATGTTTGCAATCACTTGATTAGCATGATCCATCTCTTCTTGCTGATACACAATCCTTTGAGATTGTTTATAGCCTTCCACTGATAAGATCTTTCTCTTTAGGCACTTAAACCCTTTTCCAAGATTCAAGCTTTGATACCAATTGTTAGGCCCAATATGGAAAGCTGATGTACTGAGAGGGGAGGGGTGAATCAGTACTTCAAAACTTTTCTTCAATAATAACTTTACTGTTATGCATAAACCAAATAGTGCACTAACATAATATAAAGCTAAAACAAATAGATAACAATCATACATGATTCACTCCATAACACATATATTTTGGTTACGCAGAAACTCTTGGTTAGAGAGAAAAACTGTGGTGGGGATGGCACCCACAACTTCACTACTGCAATAATAAAGAGTGCTTGGTTAGAGCTACATGTTTAGCTATTTCTGATAGCTTACCCTATTAGGAGTAACAAGATCTGTTAGATCTACCTTGCTAAAGGATTTTACAACACTTAAACTAATTACTGTACCTAGTTAGAGGCTTTACAATTTATAGACTTGATTAGAGTCTTTTACCCTATTAAAGGTTTCTCTTACAACTTCAAAATATTACAATAAATCATTACAAATATCTGCAACTTTACATCTGGAATGTTATAGCAGATTCTATATGCTTAGAATAAGATTACCTTGCTTATAGCATACCTCGGTAATGCATATAGTAACTCGGTAAACCCTTCTGTTTACTCTGTTCTTTGACTGTTCTCTGAAATCCTTCTCGGTGACCTCTGTGTCTCTGTAATAGTCATAACACTTAGTGCTTTCACATGTCTTGCTTCATATATCTCTATATCTTCCTTTCTATTATGCTACATGTATGTTTTTTATCTTAATCCATGTTGTATAAATAGATCTCTTATGACGGTGATTCTTTCATTGCTTTGATCTTACAAACATGTTTTATTGAATGAATAACCATGAAAAATATTTCATTTGTTAGATGACCTCAAAATCATACACAATTTTTAAGTGCAATTTCCAATGTGATAATGGTTAGATGTTCCTCGATCTTGTAACACGTTTTCATATGTATGTCCAGGTTTAATGAATCTGATAACATGTTTCACTCGGTGTATATCAACTCGGTGTGTCATCTTTGCTGCTCGGTCAACATGAAATGATACTTAGTAGACAACTCGGTGTATACTACATTCTGAGACTACTTTCTTCAATAACCGACTGGACTGTTCATACCGATTGAATATCTCGGTAGTAGTAACCGACTAGAGTATATAGAATAACTTTGAACATAAAACTAATGGCAACTTGATAAGTAGTAATAGGAAGAGGCCCATTTGAATGAACTTGATCCTATTTATTGTTTCACTCAATGGGAACAATGACTTCTTCATCTTTCTAAATAGTATAAGATTTTGAGGAAGATCAAAGGGTTGGAGGAAAAGATGATCACAGATTGTAGAACACAACATATCACTGAGAGGGGGGGTGGTGAATTAGTGATTATAAACAATTTCAAACAATATGTGTAACCGGTAGGATAATGAAAACACTAACAAGTAACCACATAAAAGAGCACATCACATAATATTGGATATACAAGGAAAACCCAATGTGCGAGAACTTCAATGAGAAATGTTGTTGATATCTACTGCTCCAATCCAGCCTCATAATGAAATAATAGTTTTACAATGTTTAGGGCACCAACCCAAGGAGAACCAACCCCTAGCAATTTATGGGAACCTACCCAAAGGAGCACCGACCCCTAATCTATTATGAGCACCAATTCAAGGAGCACCAACCCTTGCACTGAGAACCCACTCAATGAAATACAATAATTAACACCTTGCTAAAAATGAGTTTTGTAACTACTGCAACCAATTCTCTCTGTCGGTTGAACTCTTTTATATCAGGTTGCTTCTTATCTATTGGTCCTTTGTTCTTTCTATTTGAATCCTCTACAACTCAATTTCTTCCTTGTCGGACCTTCTCCAAAACTCACTCTGCTCTCCTTCACTCTCTGTTTCTACCTTACTAGTTCAGACACCATCAGTTAGATGAATTGTTACACTTTGTAACTTTCTACCGATTACCTTAAACCTTTCTTGTTAAACCTTCCTTGTCAGTTCTTTGACTAACACTCACTCACTTCAATATTTTTCTATCAACACTCGGAGTGATCAACTCTTACCTAGCAGAAACATACTTTCTCATCAATCATCTAGCATACTCTCTCTTAGATCTTTGACCTACACATTTCTACTCATGCTTTCCCGCCAAAAAAAAACTCAAACTTCATGAGCTTAGGGTTTTCTTCACTGACCACAATCCATATCAAATTAGATCTCATCTTCTTGAATCAACAACCTACAATAGTTCAACAAAAAGCTTTGTCCTTTTCATTCTTCCAATAAATATTTACTATATTTAGCAAACTGGACTCTGTTCATCGTTCTTGATTTTGTCGATCACAATAAATGATCTGATTTTTTATTTCTTCATATCAACAAGATGATCAGATATCCCACTTTGATCATAATGTCAAAGAATAAAATATTTTCCCTTCGATCTTATTTGAGCCACAATCCTCTGCAATCGATTCATGATTTTTGCAGTCTTCATTTAATACCAACCTAGTCAACAACTACCTCACCGACGCACCATTCACCTACCACTGCATGTTCGCCACCTGGAATCCAAGTGACATCTCTGTCAACATCTAGGTCACTCGATTGCGTTGATTCAAACTTGGTCATCGGCCAAACTTGCTACCGGTATACACTAACCGATAAACCTCCATATCATGCACTTCTTTGTTATGTCAGTTAGGTCATGTTACCTCACACAGCACTTACCGAGTTTGCTTGCTTACCGGTTGACATCAACATGCCAACAATTTTCATACCGGTAACATCAACTTGCATACTGGTTGACACCAACATGCCAACAATATCCAATGCTGTTACATACCAATTGACATCAATGACAATACAAAATTCCAAAAATCTCTCCCTTTGGAATTAATGTCAACACACATATTATTCATAATTCGGGCTCTTTCTCCAAATAGTCTTTCTCCCCCTTTGACAATAATGACAAAGGGCTTAGAGAGAAATTTTTGGTAGGTCTGACCACTCTACCCTTTCTCTTGGAAGGCCAATTGCAAATTTTTTAGATAGACAAATTGAATAGACAACTTCCCAAAGTCTCAAACCTATTGGAACTACAACACAGACACCTGATCTCCCCATGTGTTCAACATATGGTCCAAGAGTAAAAAATGTATGGTTGTGAACTCCCCCCAAACTACAGATCTCCATACATGTTTAAGTGCATAGAGCAAGTGAGAAAACTCCTAACTTGTGTCTTAGATATTCAAATGTGTTTACCGATAGAGGTTTTGTGAAGATATCAACAACTTGTTCACTTGTAGGAACATATTCTAACTTCACTTCTTGCTTTGCGACCTTCTCCCTGAGAAAATGGTATTTGATGGAAATATGCTTTGTCCTTGAGTGTATAACCAGATTCTCTAAAATGTTGATTGCACTTGAATTATCACACTAGATTGAAATAGGGTCACATATTTCTATTTGAATCTTCTTGAGGGTCTACTTCATCCATAACACCTGAGAACAACATGTAGCAACAAAAATATATTTTGCCTCAACAGTAGATAGGGAGATTGAATCCTTCTTCTTGTTGTGCCATGAAACTAACTGGTTACCTAAGAAGAAAGCACTACCACTTGTACTTTTCTGATCATCAATGCATCCTTCCCAATTGGCATCAGTGTAGGCATGTAGAGTGAAATATCCTTACTTCAGATACCATAAGCCATAATTAAGTGTTTTGTGTAGGTACCTAAAGATTCTTCTAACTGCATTCACATGTAACTGTTTAGGTGCAGCTTAAAATCTTGCCACCATACATACTAATTGCACTATATCTGGTCTTGAGGAAGTAAGGTATAACAGACTGTCAATCATGGATCTATACAGGGTTTGATCCACTTTTGGTGACTCATCAACCTTGCTCAACTTTCATCTGATCACCATGGGGGTACTTACCAATTTTTTGTCTTCCATATGAAACTTCTTTAACATACCTTTGACATACTTGATTTGAGAGATAAATATTCCTTTATCTTGCTATGAAATCTGCAAACCAAGAAAATATGATAGCTCTCCAAGCATTGACATCTCAAACTTTGATTGCATCTAATCAACAAACACTTTACACAAGATATCCTTATTGCCTCCAAATATTATATCATCCACATATACAACGACAATAATCAAGTGATTTATATCTTCTTTGATTTACATGTTACTATCTGTACTTCCATTTCTGAAACTTTTCTTCTTAAGATATTTATCCAATCTTGAATACCATGCTCTTGGAGCCTGCTTTAAACCATACAATGATTTCTTCAATCGACACACAAAAGTTTCATTATCATGCAACATAAAACCTTGTGGTTGTTCTATGTAGATTTCAGCTTCCAAATTACCATTCAAGAAGGTAGACTTAATGTCTATTTGGTATACCTTGTATTCTTTGAAGGTAGAGAATGCTAAGAACATTCTAATAGCCTCAAGTCTTGCAACCGGTGCAAATGTTTCTTCAAAATCAATTCTTTCTACTTGAGAAAACCCTTTGCCCACTAAACTTGCTTTGTGCCTGACAATCTTACCTTCTTCATTTATCTTGTTCTGGTAGACCCATTTAGTACCAATGACATTTTTATCTGTTGGTCTAGGAACCAACTCCCAAGTCTTTTTCTTTTCAAATTGTTGCAAATCTTCTTCCATTGCATCCATCCATTTATCACTTTTGTTGGCCTCATTAAACATTTTGGGTTCCATTTCAGTCATGAGGCAAAAATTCACTTGTTCATTATTTCGGGCAAATCTTCTTCTAGTTTGTACATCATCATTTTTATTACCTATAATCTGCTCTTCTGGGTGATTTTTTTGCACATATCTGTTAGGGGTCTTGCTAGGTACCTGAATTTCATCTTCATCACATGAATCATCATACCGGTTTACTTGAGCTTGTTTGCCTTTTTGCAAATCTTCATCAACTCTTACATACACACTTTCAATGACTCTTCTCGGTCATTTATTGTAGCATTTGTAGGCTTTTCTGTGAGTAGAGTAACCCAAGAAAATACCTTCATCACTCCTAGAATTAAAACCACCTAAAATATCTTCATCTCTCTTGATGAAGCATTTACTTCCAAAAAATTTGAAATATTTAACTGATGGATTCTAGTCATACCATAGTTCATAAGGTGTCATTCTATTATTTGTTCTCAGCTGAACCTGGTTTAGTGTATATACAATAGTCTAGACTGCTTCCTTCTAGCACATGTCTGGTATGTTTGCTTCATTAATCATAGTTGTCTCCATCTCCTTGATTGTCCAGTTTTTCTTTTCTACAACACCATTTTGTTGTGGTGTTCTTGGAGTTGAATATTGTCTTTTGATTCCATGTCTCTCATAGCAGTCTACAAACTCATTTGATGTGAACTCACCACCCTGCTCAGATCTCAAACACTTCATCTTGCATCCACTTTCCATCTCAACCATCTTCTGAATGATTTTGAACCTCACATACGCTTGTGATTTGTCATGTAGAAAAGTGACCCATGTCATTCTTAAAAAATTATCAATGAACAACATGAAGTATCTCTCACCGGCTAAAGCTCTTGTTTTGGTTGGACCACATAGATCTGTATGCACAAGTTATAAGGGCCTTGAGGTATTATGTTATTTGGTCTTGAAGGTTACCTTAGTCTTCTTACCTCTTAGACATTCATCAAAAAAGGTGCTTGTCAGTTTGATGATTGGTGGTATATGTCTCACACAGCTTTTCTTGCTCACTTTAACCAGATTATCAAAGTTTATATGGCCTAATCTTTTGTGCCACAACCATCTCTCATCTACTTGTCCCATCAAAAAATTGGGACTCAAAGCATTCCTTTAGATTGTACACCATTGGCTTGATGATGATTTTTGTATTGGATAAATTTGTGTGTTATCATTGATGGCAGATATATACACACACATATGTTCATATTGGCATAGTCATCTTAGTTAAGTCAAACCGGTACTACTAATTATTCATATTGTTAATCAATATCATATGTATAGAGTAAGTCCAACCAATATGAAGGTGTCTAAACCGGTATATGCAGGGAAGACAATCGGTTTTTAGTCAGTTCCACTATTACTAGTTTCGAGATGTAGCAGAGAAAGACAAGGAGGCACATTGAGACAATCGCTATATGAGTTTGATGTGGTGAACACTAAATCGGTACCGGTGTTCTAACCGGTTTTCTCTGATTGTGTGATGAGTTACAACCTGTCATGATGTGCTACCACCAACTGACATTTTTGGTGGTGATCTGTGACGTGTTATGGAAGATTGTCCAGATACACTGAACCTAGGAAATTGTGTTGAGGTTCTTGAAGGCGACATGAAATCTAATGTCTATAAAAAAGGCATTGTGATGAGTTATTTTAATGTGAAAGATACAAGTGATGTTATGAGTTAAATTTGATGCAAATTATTGTAGGAGATATAGAGTATGTCGGTGATGCAGTATTGAGTGAGCAGAAAAGGATCTATACAAGAAAAACGTGTTATTCCTAGATCATACCACTTGTTGTTTTCTAATCATTACAACAGTAAAATTCCCTAATCGGGTAAGCTTTAACAAGCTTCTTGTTCAAATCCTCTAACAAGGTGGTCCATTATCTTGGACTTCAAATCCTCCACTGAAGTTACCTTTAATCAAGTATAGCTCTTAACAAGCCTTGGGATCTTTAACAAGATTTGCTCCCAACAGAACACTTTGTAGACCTTAATCATTCAGTTACCTATTACTCCGGATAGTTAACTTGTGAGTTCCATCTCACCATGGTTTTTCCCAGTTGGGTTTTCCACATATGATTTCTTGTTATGGTGAATATTTTGATTATTGTGAATGTTGTTATAACACTTTGGATTGCATGCAAAGTTATAAGTAAACTGTTGGAATCCTAGAACACTAAGAGGGGGGTGAATCAATGTTATGCCGATAATATAAGATTTTACCTTATTACAACATACACATATAAATTGGTAAATGAAGAAACATATAACATGAAGTAAATAAACTAGCCACATGAATGAACGCCATAACACACATAATTTTATACGTGAAAAACCTCAAAGAGGAAAAACCATAGTAGGATTTGTGGCCCACTTATCAATTCACTGGCCATATGAAAAATATTACATAGCATGGGGGCCTGCACATGCAAGAAGGCACACTACTAGAGCACACTTCTCAACACAAAAGAGTCTCACTGACTACAAGCTTTTGCTGAGATAAAACAGTAATTGTGAACTGACAAAATGCATCTGCAATGCCAAAAAGTGTTCTGATTATAGCTCTTCTTTGTACCGGCTCATAAACCCTGAACCCTTTTACCGGTATCTCGTTTCCTCCAAGAATTATTTACTAAACATCGATTGATCATAGCATGATATAATTTCACATACAAATGACCTACATACATATCCTTCACATTACTTTGTTCTACTACCTTGTCATATATCAAAATGACCTAACAGACTTACTTATATACCCTCTACAAACAATATGCCTTATGTCAGCTTACAATACAAAAAGATATTCAATGTCGGCCCAATATAAAATGATTTTACAAATAAAACCTTTCGGATCCCAGACTGATGCCGACTTCACTAAAGTGTTGGATGTCGGTGTCGGTGTCAGTGATGACCCTGATTACTCCAATGTTGGTATTTGCCGATGTATTCCTCCAAATGTTGGCATCTGATAGTATATTCCTTCAATGGAATATTGTTGCCATCAATGACAACATATGAATCCAATGAGTGTCAATTTCCAACTATCTCCCCCTTTGGCATTAATGACAACACTTGTGAAAAATGGATTCCCTACCAGTTCAACTGAAACATGCTCCTCTTGATCTGATTGACTTTGTCTGCAATATTCTCTGTTTGATATCCTCCCCTTAGGATTATATATTTTTCACATACATATACCCCCCCTTTGGCATCAATGCCAAAGACCGGTGAAAGAATTGAAAGTATAATTATAGATTACTTTACCGGAGCTTGACCAATTTCAAGATTTCTAGATAAGCTTTCTCTAGAAAATGTATATAGGTATCCCAACCGGTTTTGAGTGTTCCAGATATGGATACAAGTCCACTCAGTAAATGTCCAAGTGTTTCTTTCTTAGTGACTTTTGCTGAATCTTGGACTCACCAAACCTCTGAGACTTCTTGCTCTCTAAATAATTTTGTCTCTTTCCTTTTCAAAAGAAAAAATTTGGTTCTCCAAAGTCAAAATTTGTCCATCAATGGATTTTGTAAGTGAAGTTAGTCCATCAAAAGAATTGGCAATAGTAGCAATCTTTTCTTGTAACTTCTTTGTCCTCTTATCTACATTTGTTGAAAGAATATATATATTACAATAGACCGTGTAGATGTTAGTACCCTATTTCAAAGAATTTTCAATAAGTATAAGTTTCTCCTCAACCTTCCTCTTCTCTATCTCAAAAATCTGGTCAAAAGCAGTTTTCTTGGCCAGAGTAAATCTTTCAAATGCTTGTCGATCGGAAATCTGCTATAATGATTGAAAGTTTTTAGATATGTGCTTTGTCAATACCTTAAGATTTCTAGAAGGGATTTCTTCATTTTCAAACATACAATCAGGAATTAGTCTGTGCAAAACTATTATTGACTAATTTATTATTCCTTTATCTATAGATCCCTCCTTCATTAGATTTTGAGTAGCCATCATCATTAGCTCTGTGGGACTCATCTCTGTGATTGATTTCTTCTCAACTTGAGAAGTGTCAATTGCCAAAAGTTTTGTTGGGGAATCAACTATCGGTATGGTACTGGGTGTCTTATTAGTCTCCTTTTCCTTATCCTCTTTTGCACTGGTGGCTTCACCACTTGGTGCAGTATATGTTCTGCTAGTGGAGTATTATCCACAATATTATCAGTATCATGTACATTACCTATATTACCATGCTCAGATTGTACAAATGTTGTCTCTATCAGTTTAGTCTATACACTCTCATCAGTTTTAGGATTAACTATCAGTTCATTCAAGATTTGATTTGAACTTCCTAAAATTTCTTTCCCTTTTGATCTATCTAGAATGGTGGGAGTTGTTTCCCTAGCAAATTCTTCTTGAGAAGTAAGGAAATCAGGATTCTTTTGGAATAATTTAGTCCAACCATCTCTGGTCTCATTTATTATTTTATTGACTCTACCCATCATTAATCTTATTTGTCGGGGTTTGTTGCTAAAGATTATTCTATTTGTAACTTCTATACATCTTTTCATTTCCTCATTATTTATAGAGCCACACATACTCAAAAGTTCAACTTCTTTAATCTCTCCATCCCTCCTGATTGCATCTAATCTCCTTGCATCTAACTTATCATACAATGATAAAGGATTTTCCTTCAAAATATCTACCAAAGCCTTCTTATATATGTCTAAATGTAACAAGATTGCTTCTTCCATTTCATTTTTCTCATTATCATCTAAAACTTAATAGAAATTTTACGCATTCTTCAAAATTCCATTTTTAGTTACCTCATCTATCAATTCTGCACAAGTCATTGGGGGGATGATGATAACATTACCAGATTCAATTTATTCATCTATTACACTCTTACTCTTCTTCTTGTTGGGGGTTGCAGGAGCGGATGGAGAAGGCTTCCTCTTCTGAGTAGGTTTCCTTGCCGAAGGTGTGGATGTTGTTGTTACCTTTCTTACTAGATTTCTCCTTGGTTCCACCTTCTTCTCTTCTACCAGAGGGTTGTTAGATTTCTTCCTCTATACCCTTATGAATGCAAGAGGTTGATTATCCTCTGGATCAAAACCAAAAGTGATAGAAGAAATGAAAGTTGTTGGCCTCTTACCTTAGGAGCACTAGCCGTTGTCGATTGATCTACTGGTTTAGATCCAGAACTTAGTTTTGTATCTATCTTGTGAATTAAATTTTGAACAAATGCAAACATTTTGTCTACCTTATTTTCTCTTCTTTTCTTATTGAAACTAATTTTAACTTCAAGAGCCTTCTCCTCTATAGTGCCAAAGTGTTCAGCCATATCATCCAAAGGAGCATCAATTAGCATTTTAGCATATAGCTCCAAGATGTTGTCATCAACTTCATAATCTAATTTAGTAGCCCATATAGTTCTAGGTTCCACTACTTCCATGAGTGTCTCATCTATTTTTACCATGAAGAAAATTTTAGTGGAGTATTTTTCCACAATGTGTTTGGAGACTCTCTCCCTCAGTCTCATGTTCTCTTGAAAGTTTTTAAAGTAGCCCCATAACTTATCATCCCTATTTTTGCCAAGTCCAATGATTGCATCTTTGATGCATGCCTACCGGTATGTCATGACCCCAACGTTTCTTTCCCAAACCCGATAGATCATTCACGAAGTATAACATCAAGAAGACAATAAGATTGCTAAACCAGAAAGTTCCTTTCTTAACCCCTTTGATCTTGCCAAGATTTAACATCAATTCACTTCTTAACCATTCATACAAATCATACCTTTCATTATTCTTTATCATTTGATATGCAGCATGGATATAGGAATTGACAACATATTTCAATCGACTTGATTGAGTTACCTTGTAGTCGATGATCATGTTGGGAAATTTCACATCTGTATCTTTGATGGTGCTTACCCTCATTGACCTTCCATCATGGGTTGTGTTAGTGAGCTTTTCAACCTTAGTGTTGGAGATCTTCTTTCCTAGTTCTTGTACAACTTTGGGTAAGTCGGTGACTGCCTGAATAGCTTCTTTGGTGATCATGTGAGGTTGGTCCAGCTAGATGAATTCATTATGGACCTTGCTCAGAACATATCTAATCACTTCATCCTTAAATTCCGGTATATATAGGAATCTGGTTAACCCTAGTTCTTTAATGATTTGATATTCCGACTTGATTATTTCGGAGCTGCCTAGTATCACAAATTAATACATTCCCTTGATTTCCTCAGTGCCTAAATCCTCCAAGGTGCGGTGAATATAGGCCCTGACATCTTCCACATAAACTATGCCATCAAGAACCCTCGAAAATGTGCCAGTAGAGTCTTCCTTCATTACAGTTTGAGGATCTTCCTTGAAAATAGGTCTAAGCCTATTCTTAACCTCACCAACAGTTGGATTCACAACGAAAGTAGGAGCAAATGATGATCCAAATGCCATTTCAAAGAAATACCTCGATAACGATCGTTGGTTGAAATATTTTAATTACTTCTCAAATAACTATTGGAAATCCTTTAGAATGCCTTTTCTTGCTCTTGATTGCCTATGATTCACCTTTTCTTCGCTTTAGTTTGCTCAAGTGCTGGGTGAGTGAAAATGAGTCCATTTTCCCTTTTTATCAGTGAGTAAACCCTAATTCAGCACTGTCATAAATGCTTAGCGTTATGTCCTACTAGATATCGGTTTCACGGTTTTATGCTGAATAAACCTCCATCAATGATCAATACCACTCTCCAGATCTCTTCCAAGGAATATGCAAGATTTGCAATAAATTTTCCAACCCCTAAGGCGTATGCCTCAGTTACCAGTTGAATTTCCTATCGGTGCATGAATGTTTTGTTCTACCGGTGGAGTTATTGGTGCAGTTACCAGTGGTGTTGCATCTCCACTTGGTTCTTTATACTTTCTAACCCATCTCTTTGTTTGACCTTGTTGTATTTCATCTACCTTCTTCTTTCCTTTCTCATTTGCTTTATCATTGCTAACCGGTATAGTCTTTCTTCTGCAGTACTTAGCAATATGACCTATTTTGTTGGATGCATAACATGTAACATTGTTATTTTGAATTTCTTTGACATATCAGGTGTCATTCCTTGACCTACATTTATTAGCCAAATGTCCAAAATTTCCACATGCATGACATTTAACATTCATTTTGTAATATTCTGACTTTTGACCATATTTCTTACAATTTGTGCATTGACCGAGAACTGAATTATAGTTTTGATTTTCTCTATTTCTACATTATCTAGCCATATGCCCAAATTTATTACAAACAAAACATCTACCATTAAATTTATAAGCATTAGATTGCCTTACCAATTTTCTCTGGTCTGATGCATTCTGTATACCAGTTATCTAATCTTCAATTGCAGTACCAAAACTTTCACCTTGTACAAATCCAAGTCCTCTATAATCTTCACTCTACCTTTGTCTTTTCAATAAATCATCCAACTGTGCAACACTAATCCTGAATTTTTCTTTATACTCACTTGCAGTAATTAGATCATCTCTCAGAGTCATTATTTGTCTTTCAAGCTCTTGTTCATTATTCTAGGATTGTACCAAATGAGTTCTAAACATATTATTCTCATCAACCAATCTACCACATTCTTCAAATTTTTTCTTTAGAGATATAGCAAGATTTAATTCCTTCTTTTTGTCATTAATTTATTTTGGCATCCTCATAGTCAGGTCTTGCATTTGATTTTTCATGAACATGTTTGCTTGACACAGTTTCTGACATTGTTCCTTGAGTGCATTTTTCTCTTCATCATCCTAGTTTTGCAAAAGTTCCTTCCTCTTAGCGTGAGAAGATGATAACCTTTCTTGCACAACAAGAATGAATGCATTACCAGAATTTAATTCATCTTGCAGTTTTAATTTCTTCATCCTTTCAGCATCATAATCCTCAAGTGCCATCTCAATTTGCTTCTCCATGGCCATGTTCAAAGAATCTGGTTTCAGGATCTTCCTCAAGCTATTAAACTTCCTCTGAGCCACCAAGATTTGATAGCAACTATTGGAATCCAAGAAAACTAAGAGGAGGGGGTGAATCAATGTTCTGTCGATAATATAAGATTTTACCTTATTACAACATACACATATAAACTGGTAAATAAAGAAACATATAACATGAAGCAAATAAACTAGCCACATGAATGAACACCATAACACGCAGAATTTTATATGTAGAAAACCTCAAAGAGGAAAAACCATGATGGGATTTGTGAGGAACAATATCAATTCACTGGCCATATGAAAGATATTACATAGCATGGGGGCTTGCACATGCAGGAAGGCACACTGCCTAGATCACACTGCTCAACACAAAAGAGTCTCACTGACTACAAGCTTCTGCTGAGATAAAATAGTAATGGTGAACTCACAAAATGAATCTACAATGCCAAAAAGAGTTCAGGTTATAGCTCTGCTCTATACTGGTTCATAAACCCTGAACCCTTTTACAGGTATCTCCTTTCCTCCAAGCATGCTTTACAAATCATCTATTGATCATAGCATGATATAACTTTCACATACAAATGACCTACATTCATATCCTTCACATCACTTTGTTTTACTACCTTGTCATACATAAAAATGACCTAAAAGACTGACTCATATACCCTCTACAAACAATATGCCTTATGTTGTGTTACAATACAAAAAGATATTCAATGTTAGTCCTATAAAAAATGATTTTACAAATAAAACCTTTCGGATCCCAGACTGATGTTGGCTTCACTGAAGTGTTGGATGTCAGTGTTGATGCTAGTGATGACCCTGCTTACTCCAATGTCAATATCTATAGGTGTATGCCTCCAAATGATAGTATCTACTAGTATATACCTTCAATGGAATCTTGTCTCCATCAATGACAACATATGAATCCAATGAGTGTCAATTGCCAACATAAACTAGTTAAATGTTTTTATCGGTCTGGGATTAACGTGTTATTGTTTTTTCTATCACTGATTGATGTGGAACATCTTCAGTTCCAACTCCAATAGGTAGATTTATTTCTCCTAACTTACCATATCAATAACCTTTCAAGGTCTTCCTCTCAATACTCAACTCTTCTTGATTAACCTTACCTTCACTAGGCTCCACCTAATGGCTCCAAATAGGGTTTCCATTTTCCAAGGCCTTTCCAATCCATTCATTGGCCTTTAACACATCCATATTAACCTATCTAAAGGTTTTGTAGCCATTTTTCATAAGGTTTATGCTCTAGGACATTATTTGTCCAAATTAGGCCTTTTCCTTATTAGCCCTCCTAATCAGGTAAATCCAACGTATCTTACAACTCTCCCAAAATACATGACAAACAAACTAGGTTTTCAAATACCCATTTTTAAGTTATAAAACTTATCTGAAATTCAACTATTGGTTCATTGGACCAATTCTCAGAACCAGTACCCTAGAATCTTCAAATTAGGCCTAATTAGCCCACTTTTCCAAAGGAACACCCCTTAGATCACAATTCCAAACCTCCACATTTCCAAGGTTTTAGGCGGTGTCATGCCTAGTTACCCACTCAAACATCAAACCCTTGTTTTTAGGGACCCAAACCTAGGGTTTTCCAAATATCACACTTACAAATGCTTTTAGACCCAACCAAAGGATCCAACACCATTCATGTGACTTGTGTAGACATAATCCAACATAAAATATTGTCTTCATTCAATGAAAACTCTCAGACTAATACATGGCATTGGTTATGCACTCTTCAACATGCAACTACACACTAGATTATGATCACCATCCCTCCAATTCACTCTTCCCTACAATGAAAACCAAATGAAAGGATATAGTACATTGTTTTAGACTCATTCCATAAGAAACAACAAGAACATAAAGTGGAATGAGCCTATTCCCACATAATGACCCCCAAAACTGTCAACAAATATGTCTACTACAACAGTTTTGTGATAGTCAAAATTATATGCATAAAAGATGGACAAAACCTTAAAACCAATGCCCAAATGGGATTTACAAAATTCCTCTATCACATACAAGTTAAATTCAATCAAGAACTTCTCTGTACGGACTGTTGTAACCAAGAAAAAATCAGATTTTTCTCACAAAAATAGGGAACGTATATGTCTTATTGCAAATATGTTTGTTTTTGTTTTCTTCCACACATAAAATGACAAAATATCTCTTTTTTGGATCATTACTAGCATTTATATATCATTTCCCTTCATGGAGAACCGACCAACTACCTATTCAACCAAATTGGTGTCAATTTTGACACTTTTTGTTGACAACTTTTGGACAACAATGCAACTTCTCACTTTGAAAACCTCATGACCTCAAACCTATCAAAATAGGTTCAAATAGGTGAAATACATCTTTACATCACCTTTTGGACCCAAAATACATCATTAATACATCTTGAGCATATTTTTGACAATTTTGAACAACTTTGCCTAAACAACACCTATTAGGACTTGACACACAAGTTATTGGTCTTATTGACCTTAGTACATCACATTTGGTCATAATTGACCTCATTTGCACTGAACATGTATCAAAATATATTTGGTCACATTTTGGCCTCATAGAGGCTTGTAAGTCAATTAGGTGCTCCTGCACCATTGATTCACCCCTCCCCCCTCTCAATACCTTATAAGTCTATCAATTGGTATCAGAGCCTAACTTCCTTAAGGCCTAACCGCTTGGAAGGAAACCCTAAAGTCATTATGGGAGATATGAGTTATAGAGAGATGGCTAGAGTACTTGATGCAACTAGGGATGAGCTATAAACCCTGAGAGGTAGATTCAAAGCTTCACAACTAAAGAGGAGAGAATTGATTGAATAGTTATTGGAGATCTATGACAACAACTCTTCAGATGAGGCCAATATTGATGCACTGGCTGAAGAAGTGGAGAAACTGAATGGTGAAAAAATCAACCTAAGGATATAACTTGAAGCTCTTACGATCCGTATGAGTCAAGACCTTGAAGAAAGAAGGGTAGATGAAAACCTAATCAAAGAGAAATATCATGAGGTCTCTAAGATCAAGTAGGACAATGCAACTCTGCATGAACATTGGCAAGAGGAGAAGGAAGAAAAAAAATCTTTGCAAGCAAATCTTGAGATGAAAATGTCTCTTAGAGAGGCTCTCGTGAAGCATAATGAAGATCTTACCAAAGATCTTACTGAGGCCAATGAGAAGCTTGACAAATTCAACAAGAGATCCTCTATGCTAGATGAACAGATCCAATCTCAGAGAATGAAAGGTGACATATCTGGATTAGGATTCAACACATTTGAGCAAGGTGAGTCTTCTAAAACAAAGGATACTTCATCTAAAGAAAAACCGGTATCTAAAAGGTGTGAAATCAGGTAATTAGAAGTTTAAGCTAGTTTGTTTTAATTGTCTTAAGCCTAGACATACTGCCAATGTGTGTAGAAGTGGATCTAATGAGAACACAGGCTATAATTCTAATACTAGATATGTGTCTAGAAGATTTCAAGGTCATTGTTACACATGCAATATGTATGGGCATAGATAAAATGAATGCAGATATGGAGCAAATAACCCAACACCTCACATGAATTCAAGACCTATTGGTGACTCGAGAAGGACTTATTACAACTGGAGAAACATGAACTGGCAAAAACCCTATGTCAACCGGTTTAGTTTCTATGAGATGGAGAAAGTAACCAATGTAATTTGCACAATTTGCAATAAATTTGGTCATGTGGCTAGGAACTATAGAAGAAGGACTGGAAGAGGTAATGTAGGACCTTGGAGAGCATCTGGGATGGCCTAATATCATTGTCATAAACCGAGACACATGGCTAAGTTCTGCATAACCAAGAAAAAACAACCAGTAAATCACTCTGAAGATCAAAAAGGAAAGAAGAAAGTCGATGTTGAATAAACCAGAGTAGAGATGAATAGGATTTGGAAGAAGAAAAGTGAGGACAAGCCATCAGAACAATCAAACCCTTCACCTAGTGTAGAGAATGCTACACTGGTAAACTGAATCTTTTCAACAATCCTAAGGGGAGCATATCGTTAAATATATTTTTGGACCTCTTGAAGAGAATATGGTAATAAAATTTTGCATTTTGAGTTGTAAAATAAGAATTTTGATATCATTGTTAATTGGTTTTCTAAGGATTACCAACTAGTTGATATGTCTATCAGTATAGGCGAGTTTGTTAAGTGGTAATTAGGGTTTGTTACCCTATCATTAGTGTAATGAGTGCAATGGGTAATTTAATAAAAGGTAATTTCAATAAGCCATTTTTACCCTAATAGCATTTGAAGAAGCATTTTGTGAGCACTTGTAGAGCAAAATAGAGCATTGTTAAGGAGATTGAAAACAAATTTGTGCTACGATTTAAAAAGCTGAATCGAATTCGAAGTGAAGGAAGGCGATGTAGGTCCTGGGGACAACTAAGAGGGGGGGCTGAATCAGTTGTCTAATAAATTCAAACCAAAATCTTATTAACCAACTTATTGCTTAATACTGGTAAGACAGTTAATTGTGCCGGTAAACAATGTTAATAGGAAATGCTATACCGGTAAGAATTAATGCATGAAACATAAGCACAAAGTCAACCACAACACATGACACAAATATTTGTACGTGGAAACCTTGTAAGGGGAAAAACCATGGTGGGAAACGTTACCCACAATCAGATGATGCTACTGCAAATAGTAAGTGTACAAAGAGGGGTCTGCACATGCAGAAAGTCCAACAGCCTAGAGCTCACTGCTCAAACACTAATGGGAGTCACACTGACTATAGTTGGATGGTTAAATCCAATGAGAATGTACTGCACAAAATAGCATCTTCATATGTTGGATTCAGTACTGGTGTAATGCTAATATGCTTGTCCAAAAACCTAACTTCACTTTCAAATGATGTCTTCGTGTATATCTCTACTTGATCTCACATATACCCTTCCTTAACTATTTTTTGCATTCCACATTTGATCTTACAAATAAGATCTTACATTTATACCATACCCTAAGACCAATTTTAGTAGGTCAGCTCTACAAGATATTACAATAAAACATTTTACAAATAATACAATATCCGATGCAATAACCGATTGAACATATCGGCTTAATGCATTTACAACAATAATAAATCATCTCCATAGCGTGCCATGCTGATTTGGAAAAGATAAACCTGCCGGTGTAACCCTGGATAACCTGGACCTATTTGCCGGTAAAAGCAAATATGTAAATAAGAATATACCAATGATATTACTTCAAGGAAAAGTGTCTGCATGAAGTCTTCGACATCACCAAGTGTCTTCCATGTCATTGCAGGTACCGGTGAACATTATATCCTGCCGGTTAACCATATACCAGTGATTGTTGAAGCATTTTACTGATTGCCGGTGAATGTTGCTGGATCTCTAAAGTAGGTGTGTTAGCAGGTGTTGACATCAATGACAAAACCATACCAAAATACCAAAAATCTCCCCCTTTGGCATTGATGGCAACACAAGATGGAAAAACCATCAAAGTGCCAAAATAGAAATGCCAAGTACAAAAACCAATTCTCCCCTTGTGTTAGCAGGTGTTTATACAAAGATTTATTTACAGTACCAATCTCTCCTCAAAAAGATAATGCATTTTTCCATATATTTTTCTTTAATGTTTTTCCATATATCTCTCCCCCTTTGACATCAAATGCCAAAGTCACAAAAGGGTCAAGTTCATACAAAATACCAACCAATTCAATATACCAACTACTCCCCCTGAGAAGTAGCTTCCTCATCAAATACCGGAATAAAAGATTTGTCCATTTAATTCTACCGGTTGATGACAATCATCAACTGTCTAAGTCTCTACCGGTGGAGGTAAGACTCCGAGCTGATCTCTGAGATACTCAAAAGTTTCCTTAGGGAAAGGTTTTGTAAAAATATCTGCAAGCTGTTCTTTAGTATTCACATAAACTAGTTTTATTTCGTTTTCTTCAACTTTTTCCCTTAGAAAATTCAGTTTGATAGAAACATGTTTTGTTTTAGAATGTAATATTGGATTCTTAGATATATCAATTGCTGCAGTGTTATCACAATATATACTAATAGGTTCCTTGCATTTTACCTTTATGTCTTTCAACATTTGCTTAAGCCAAAGTACTTATGTACAGTTTGTTGCTGCTGCAACATATTCTGATTCTGCTATTGATAAAGATGTACAACTCTGTTTCTTACTTAACCAAGAAACTAATCTCTTTCCAAGAAAGAATGCTCCTCCAGTGGTTCTCTTTCTATCATCCACATCTCCTGCCCAATTTGCATCTGTGTATGCATATAGATCAAAATTTTCATCTTTAGGATACCATAATCCAAGATTTGCTATGCCTTGTAAGTACCGGAAAATCCTTTTTACTATTGATTCATGATTTTCCTTGGGATTACTCTGAAATCTAGAAACTATACATACTGCATTCATAATATCAGGTCTGGTTTGTGTCAAATACAGTAAACCTCCTATCATAGATTTGTATCTAGTTGGATTAACAGGTGTAGATTCATCCCTTTGAGATAATTTGTCATTTGTAGTCATAGGTGTGCTTACCGGTTTAGAGTTCTCCATCCCAAATTTCTTGAGTAGTTCTTTCAAGTACTTAGATTGACTCAAAAATATGCCTTTATCAATCTATAAAATCTGCAATCCTAAAAAGAATTTTATTTCTCCAATCATAGACATTTCAAATTCATGCTGCATTTTAAGAGAAAATTCTTTGCATAATCCATCTTCTCCTCCAAAGATTATATCATCAACAAATACTTCCATAATCAAAATGTCATCATTAGTTACTTTGTAATATAAATTGCTATCTGCATTTCCTTTAGTAAAACCAATTTTTAAGAGATACTTATCCAATCTTGCATACTAGGCTCTTGGAGCTTGTTTTAGTCCATACAGAGCTTTTCTTAATCTGCAAACCATATCATTGTTATCTGTCAAAGAAAATCCATCAGGTTGTTCAATATAAACTTCTTCTTCAAGATCTCCATTCAAAAATGCACATTTAATATCCATTTGATAAACTTTGTAATCCTTGTGAGCTGCAAAGGCTAAGAATAATCTAACTACTTCAATTCTGGCTATCGGTGCAAAGGTTTCATTGTAATCAACTTCTTCTTTCTGAGAATATCCCTTACACACTAGTCTTTCTTTATTCTTAACAACCTTACCATCTTCATTGAGTTTGTTTCTAAATACCCATTTGGTTCCAATTACATTTTTATTTTCAGGCTAGGGAACTAATGTCCAAGTATTATTTTTCTCAATTTGTCCTAATTCTTCTTCCATAGCTTTAATCCAAAATTTATCTTCACATGCCTCATTGATAGATAATGGTTCAATTTGAGAAATAAGACATACCTCTTCATTTGCCAATCTTCCTCTTGTCATGACTCCTTTAAATTTGCTTCCAATTATCTGATCTTCAGAATGATTCAGTCTTACATACTAGGGTGTCTTAGTCTGTTGTTGTTCTTCAATTACTGTGGTATCCTCTGATGATACTGGAGTAACTGGATCATCATTCTGTATCAGTGGATTTACTATTGGTTCATTTGTCATAATTTCTGTTACCGGTTCACAGTCTATATACCTTGAAGTTCCTCTGAATTGTTCATCAATCTTTACATTTGTACTCTCAACAATTTTCTGTAATCTTTTATTAAAACATCTATAAGCTTTACTCTTAGATGAATAACCAAGAAATATTCCTTCATCACTTCTAGGATCAAACTTGCCAATATACTCATCTCTTCTAATATAACATTTACTTCCAAAAATTCTGAAATACTTAAGAGTAGGAGTATTACCAAACCATAGTTCATGAGGGGTCTTACCGGTTTCACCTTTGATGTGAACTTTGTTGAATGTATAGATAGCAGTGCTTACTACCTCTCTCCAGTACACATGTGGTAGATTTGCTTCTGATAACATACTTCTTGCTGCATCCAAAATAGTTTTGTTTTTCCTTTCAACAACTCCATTTTGTTGTGGTGTCCGAGGTGCTGATAACTGTCTTTTCATTCCATTCACTTCACAGAATGTATTAAAATCTCTAGATGTGAATGCTCCTCCTTGATATGATCTTAAACATTTAATTTTCTTACCAGTTTCACTTTCAACCATTGCTTTGAATAGTTTGAACTTCCCAAGTGCTTCTGACTTTTCTCTGAGAAAAGTAACCCAACACATTCTAGAATAATCATTAATAATTAGCATGAAATATCTATCACCTTGCAAGCTTTTAGTTCTAGCCGGACCACATAAATCAGTGTGAATTAAATCAAGAGCATTATTGGATTTTTCTAGAATACTTTTGAAACTAGCTCTAACATGTTTTCCAAATTGACATTCCTTGCAAATTGTATTCTGAGGTTTCACAATTTTAGGTAGATCTATAATTGCCTTAGAAGTACTGATTTTTACCATGCAATCAAAATTTACATGACATAGTCTCTTATGCCATAGCCAACTTTCATCTATATGAGCAATTAAGCATGCCTTTTCACTATTATTCAAATGAAAGATATTACCTCTAGTCTAATTACCGGTTGCAATTTCCAAACCAGTTCTATTCATGATTTTGCATTTTCCATTTTTAAACTGTAACTGAAAACCTTTCTCAACTAATTGACCAACACTTAAAAGATTATGTTTTAATCCTTCAACATAGTAAACATTGTCAGTGTTATGTTTACCATCAAGAGATATTGAACCCTTACCTTTGATTGAACAGGCTTTGTCATCTCTGAATCTTACTAAACCTCCATTGTATTCTTGAAAGTTCAAGAATATGCCTTTGTCTCCAGTCATGTGATGTGAGCATCCTGAGTCAATAATCCATTCATCCTTTGATTCAATTTTAGTTGTTAGGGCTTGTTCTATCGGTGGAGCAATAGGTACTGGTTGATCTTCTGTTATAGCAACAAAGACCCATTCGTTGTCTTCTGGATCCTCATCAGAATCATCAGTCACACCTTCATCAGCAATGTAACATGATTTATCTTTGTTTTTCTTAAATCTGTATCTCTGATATTCAGGATTAGGTTTGTATGTCCTTGTAGCTTCTTCTCTTAGTCTAGCATGTCTATCAAGGCATCTTGAAGCCATATGACCAATCTTATTGCAATTGAAACATTTAAAGGGTGCTTTACCTTCATACTTACTTCCAATTGGACTTTTTGGCATTTTTCTTGCAAATAGTGCTTCAAGTTCTTCAAGCTCTTCATTCTCCTTCCTAGTTTCTTCAAGTTCTCTTGCATAAAAGGCTCTCCAGTCTGATTTGTCAAAAGATGGAGTAGATGATGTTGATGCTTTGAAGGCCAAATCAGTTTTTATAGCAACATGACCAAATTCCTCTATTTCAAAAGCTGAAAGTTTTCCAATCAATGTATCCCTAGTTACTGATGTATTAGGCATTGTTCTCGGCTCATTAATAGTAGTAACCTTCATTTTATATGCCGGTGGCAAACCTCTTAATATTTTTGAAACAATCTCATCTTCACTCAAGGTTCCTCCACAACATTTGATACCTAAAACAATTTCATTTACTCTTTCCATAAAGGCAGAAATTCTTTCATCTTCTTCCATTTTCAGATGTTCATACCTAACTCAGAAGCTTTCAAGTTTTTCAATTTTGACTATGGAATCCCCTTCATTCAGTGTTTCCAAATGATCCCAAATAGCTTTTGCAGTAGATCTATCTGATAATCCCATGATTTGTTGATCTGATAATGTGCTCAAAAGTGCTTCTCTTGCTTTGCAATCATTTTCTTCATCTTTAGCTAGAGCAGGCTGACCAGCGATAGCAGCAGTATAACCATTCTTAGTAACTTCCCAGATGTCTTTACCAATGCAATTCAGATGTGTCTCCATTCTGATTTTCCATATTCCATAGTTGGTTCCATCAAGTTTAGGACTATCCTTCCTAAAATAATTAGTAGACATTGGATCTCCTCAAGTTGTTAAACTTCTGCAAAAAGAGGACTAAGCTCTGATACCAATTGTAGGTCCCGGGGACAACTGGGAGGGGGAGGGGGGGTGAATCAGTTGTCTAATAAATTCAAACCAAAATCTTATTAACCAACTTATTTCTTAATACCGGTAAGACAATTAATTGTGCCAGTAAACAATGTTAATAGGAAATGTTGTACCAATAAGAATTAACGCATGAAACATAAGCACAAAGTCAACCACAACACATGACACAAATATTTGTACGTGGAAACCCTATAAGGGGAAAAACCATGGTGGGAAACCTTACCCACAATCAGATGATACTACTGCAGATAGTAAGTGTACAAAGAGGGGTCTGCACATGCAGAAAAGCCAATAGCCTAGAGCTCACTGCTCAAACACAAATGGGAGTCACATTGACTACAGTTGGATGGTTAAATCCAATGATAATGTACTACACAAAATAGCATCTTCATATGCTGGATTCAGTACCGGTGTAGTTCTGATATGTTGGATTCAGTACCGGTGTAGTTCTAGAATGTGGAAAAGAATTGTGTGAAGGTATATGCAAAAATAAGCAGTGCTATACATGCAGACATTATTTGAAGGTAAAGAAATGTTTTTGTGAAAGCATATCAAAACTACACCGGTACTGAATCTAGCATATGAAGATGCTATTTTGAGCGGTACATCCTTATTGGATTTAACCATCCAATTGTAGTCAGTGTGACTCCTATTTTGTGTTTGAGCAGTGAACTCTAGGCGCTTGGACTTTCTGCATGTGTAGGCCCTATTTGTATACACTTACTATCTATAGTAGTATCATCTGATTGTGGGTAAGGTTTCCCACCATGGTTTTTCCCCTTACAGGGTTTCCACATACAAATAATGGTGTTATGTGTTGTGGATGACTTTGTCCTTTTATTTCATGCATTAATCTTTACTAGTATTGCAATTATCTGATAAAACTGTCCACCGGTATAAAAGATTGGTTCATTGGTATTAAGCAGTAATTTGGTTAAGTTGTTTTGATTTAAATTTATTTGACAAATGATTCACCCCCCCCTCTTAGTTGTCTCCAGGACCTAACAGTTATAACACTTTGGATTTCATACAAAGTTATAAGTAAAATGGTTAAATGTTTTTAGCGGTCTGGGATTAAAGTGTTATTGTTTTTTCTATCACTGGTTCACCCCCTCTCTCAGTGTTTATAAGTATATCATACACATTTCCATCTGCCCTTTTTCCTTCTACAACAATTTGTCTGGTACTTTCCTTCCTTATCTGACAACTGGTAGAGTTAAATGTGAATTTTTATCCTTTATCACACATTTGAGTCACACTTAGAAAATTACGTTTTAGTCCTTCTACATAGTATACATCATGAGCCTTCAATTTTACATCTATGTTCAGGGTACCTTTGCCTTTTATCTTGATGGAAGAGTTGTCTCCTAACCTCACCAAACCTCCATTCCAATCATCAAACTTGATGAACTTCTTTTTGTCTTCGGTCATGTGATTGGAACAACCAGTGTCTACAACCCATAAATTTATTCTTTCTGCATGTAGGGTGGTCTATACAATTAGACTTGATTATGCTTTATTCTTATCCTTCTCAACCAAACCTGGTTGGCTTTGTTCTTCTTGTTAGGTGCAATTTTCTTCTCCGGTTTTGCTTTTGGTCTTTGATCTGGTATTTACTTCTTTTTCTTAGATTTCCTGAGTTTGCAATGGTTTGCAATGTGGCCAACATTTTGACAATGATAGCATTTCACATTGACATTGAAAGATGAACTTGAAAAATTATTGTAGGACACCAGAAAACTTATCCTACATTCATAACTCCTATGACCAAACCCATTACATTGATAACAAGTAACATTCATCTCCCAGAGTGTAGCAAAGGGGTTTCTACTTTCAAAACCAATAGGGGGGTTACGCATCAAGCTACAATCAACAATTCTATGACCAAACTTATTACACCGGTAACAGTAACCATGGAATTTGGGTACATACCAATCTTGTCTCTTTGGATCGGAAAACCTTTGTCTCACCGGTTATCTTCTTCTTGCGTCATTGACTCTAGTGAACCCTTCATTATCAACCTTGGGATTGCCTTTAGGATATGCATTTTGGTACAGTGAGTGATCCTTCCGGTTCACAAGCTGATTTCTTGTGACTTTAGCATAGGTCTTTTTATTGGTAGCTTTGTTGACAATACAAGTTTGTTTTTCTTTACTTTCACTTGAAGAAGTAAAATGTATCTCCTTGCTTGATGTGTCTTTGCTATTGGAACTTTGTCCTTCTGCAAAACCTATACCTCTGGTATATTTTGAGTGCTTCTGATTACTCGACATTTTGTCCAAGGCTTCAGTGCTTCTCTCATATTTGCTTCTCATCTTCAATTCATTCTTGCTCTTTTGAAGCTCCTTTTTGAGCCTTACAATTTTTTCTTCCAGATTATGATACTACTTCTCTTCTTTATCAAATCGGAGGATGTAACTTCACATATCCTCTTAGCTTCTTTCAACTGGAGTTTCAGATCAAAAATTATTTTCTTGGACTCATCCAGGGATAAATTTTTGATTTCCCTTCTTGTTTTACTCAACTCCTCAAGAGCACTTATGAGTTCACCTTCCAATTTCTCTTCAGCTTCAATGTCTTCATCTTCATTCATCAACCGGTTCATCTAGTGCAATACAAAGATTAGTTTCTCTTTCATCCTCATAACAATCATTTTCTGAGTAACTTTCTTCATTCGTGGCATCATCTTCAAAAGCATACAGATTGTTATGCTTCTGATAGCTTCTTCCTCCTTGTCGATATGCTTTCTTCTTTTTATCTATACCCGAAGGTCTATTGGTGCTTGTAGCTCCTCTCCATTATTATCACCATAGGGATATTTTGAAGAAAAGTATCCTATTTTACCATAGTTAAAACATTTGAGAGATTATTTTTCTTTGTACTTATTGGATCCTCTTTTAAGATTCCTTACAAAGTTTACTACCACTGTGTCTGAGTATTCACTAGACTCTCCATGAGTAATTTTTTCCTTGCCCTTTTTGATGGAGTTGAAAGCAGCCTCCTTCTTTGAAGTTACTTCACTGATTGTTCTCATCTCATAAGTTGTTAGGGACCCAGATAATGTATCCATTGAAAAGGTTTTCAAATCCTTGTCTTCTTCTATTGCAGAGACCTTTGTATCATACTTAGATGTGAGAGATCTAAGTACCTTTCTGAAAATGACTTCATCAGCTATATCCTCTCCAAGTCCTCTAATAGTGTTCACCATTCATCAACTCTCTTAATATAATCAACAATCTTCTCTTCATCTTTCATTGTCAAGCCTTCAAACTGACCTCTTAGTGTTTGTAGTTTAGCATCCTTTACCTTGACATCTCCTTCAAACAATCTCTCTAACTTATCCTAAGTTTCCTTGGTGGATGAGCAGTGCATAACATTAACAAACTCATTATCAGACAAACCACTAAGAATAAAATGCTTGGCCTTGGCATTGTTTTCATATTCCTTAGCATCTATATTCGTAGGAGGAGCATTAGGGATAGTATACCCATTCTTCATAGAAATCCAAACATCAAAACCTAGGGATGGTAGATAGGTTTCCATTCTTCTACTCCAAGAAGGCATAATTGGTACCATCAAACATGGGAGCATTGGGGGAGGAGGATTCATTCATTTCTATTGTGTTCTTAAACCAGAATCTACCCAAGGTAGAGAAATCTTTGACCAACCAGGAACCTAAGGCTCTAATACCAATTGTAGAACACAAGATATCACTGAGAGGGGGGGGCAGGGGGGTGAATCAATGATTATAAACAATTTCAAACAATGTATGTAACTGGTAGGATAATGAAAAAACTAACAAGAAACCACACATAAGAGCGCATCACATAAAACTGAATATACGAGGAAAACCCAATGTGGGAAAAACTTCAGTGAGAAATGCTCCTAGACATATACTGCTCCAATCTAGCCTCACAATGAAATAACAATTTTACAATGTTTAGGGCACCAACCCAAGGAGAACCAACCCCTAGAAATTTATGGGCACCTACCCAAAGGAGAACCAACCCCTAATCTATTATGAGCACCAACTCAAGGAACACTAACCCCTGCATAGAGAACCCACTTAGTAAAATACAATGAAAATAAAATCAATACAATAATAAGCACCATGTTACAAATGAGTTTTGTAACCACTGCAACCAATTCTCTCTGTCGGTTGAACTCTTTTCTCTCACACTGCTTCTTCTCTATTGATCCTCTACTCTTTTTGTTTGAATCCTCTACAACTCAGTTTCTGCCTTGCTAGACCTTCTCTAAAAATCACTCTTCTCTCTTTCACTCTCTACTGCTACCTTATGGGTTCAAACATTATCAGTTAGATGAACTATTAGACTATGTAACTGTCTATTGGTTACCTTAAACCTTGTTGGTTAAATCTCCCTTACCTGTTCTTCGACTAACACTCAGTCACTTCAATATTTTTCTATCAACACTCAGACTGATCAACTCTCACTTGGCAGAAACACACTTTCTCATCAATCATCCAGCATAATCTCTCTTAGATCTCCGATCTGCACATTTATACTCATGCTTTCCCACCAAAACAAAAACTCAAACTTCAAGCGCTTAGGGTTTTCTTCATCGACCATGTTCTGTATCAAATTAGATATCATCTTCTTGAATCAATAACTTGCAACAGTTGAGCAAAAATCTCTATCCCTTTTTATTCTTCTAATTAACGTTTACTATATTTAGAAAACTAGACTCTATTCATCGGTCTTGATTTTTTTTATCACAATAAATAATCTGACTATTTCTTTCTTTAGATCAACAAGACGAGTAGATATCCTACTTTGATCATAATGTCAAAGAATAAAATCTTTTCCCTTAGATTTGATTTGAGCCATTATCCTCTACAGTTGATCTATGATTTTCACAGTCTTCATTTAATACCGACCTAATCGGCAACTACCTCGCTGACGCACCATTCACCTACCACTGCATGTTTGCCACCTAGAGTCCACGTGACATCTTTGTCAGCATCCAGCTCACTTGATTGTGTCGGTTCAAACTTGGTCACCAACTGAACACTACCAGTATACACTAATCGATTAACCTCCATATTGTGAACTTATTTGTTATGTCAGTTAGGTCATGTTATCTCAGACTGCACTTATCGGATTTGCTTGCTTATTGGTTGACATCAATATGCCAATAATTTGCATACCGATTGAAATCCCATACCGGTTGACATCAACATGCCAACATAGATGAAGACCTTTTGGGAGGTGAGACCATTGGCAATTTGCAATCATATATAATATTTTGGACCTAAAGATGGAAATAATGGAGTAGAGCCATATTAAGGTTCTCAAGGAACATCCTCCTCTCCTGAATATACTTGAGAAATATGAATAATTTTTGGTTAAATTATTAGATATACATGATCACAGTCTCAAACAAAATGAAGTATTACATCAAGAGTCTATACTCAACAACTGGGATTATTATGTTGCAGATCATTTTGTAGATACTGCTGAGTTTACTGTGGATGCTATGAATAGGTATATGTATATAATATTCCACTATCAGGAGGTTCAGACATTAATGGATGAAATAGTTAACAAGGTGGAAAGTATAAAAGAGATACTGAGGGTATCTAAGTTCATAATAGGTTACATTGTTGATCCACCTACTGCTTCCCTGCACTATTTCATCAATAATTACCAGAACTATAAAAAGAAGTGACTAATGAACAGGTATTTCTAAAGGAGCAAATGCATGATGAACCATGGCCACCACCACAACATAAGGGTCTTCAACTAATGTTTTACCTGATCTTTTCTGTTTTGATGTTATTTTTGTATGGTTCAAAATTCTTGCTGCCAGAGCACCATTTTAGGAGTGGACATGGAGTGCCAGTTTAGTAACACTTAACTGGAGTTCATAGGAAATGACTTGTATGTTGATTGTGACTCCTCCATTTTTTTAACCCAAGTTTGTAGACATGATTCTTTCCTAGGATGTAGGGTAAGACTCTATAAATTGTAGAATTAGGGCCATTTTGAGGGTCTGTGGATTGATGATTCAAGCCCATTTAGCTAGATAATTTAGTTTTCTGCAATTTCTATCCCATGAAGTCTTGAAGATTTTTGTTATTCATTTTTTTACAAATATTAATACAAAAGCAACTTATGGATTGCTTGATCTACAATATGTGTTCTCTTAGTTTCTAGTTTTCGTAGTCTGGTATCTTCTTTCATTTGAATGAACAACTTGTCCTTTAAAGCTTTATTGTTTTGTGAATCATATTGTGCATGTTAATGGTATATGTGCATTAAATGGTAGAGTGATTATATGATTTTGTGATTTCCATTTCCGTTTATGTGTGGGTTGTATGACTTTGCATATTTGTTGGAATATCCATTTTGAATGTTGATTAAATGTTATTTATAATACCTTGTTGTGGTCCATTGAATTTGTAGTTTATTAAGTTGTCCAATATTGGTTTATTTATTATCTCTTGTTATCCTGATCTATCTTTTTAAGTTTCTTTATCAAGTGAAAATTAGAAAATACAAAAAAAGTATTTGGATTGTTTTGTTTCAACCAGTTGGCCCCTTGACAAGGACAATCACAACAACCATTGAGTGACCCAACACCACCATGGCCTGACTATAGATACCATGGAGTAATTAGTCTTTCAAGATTGATTGGTTTTCAAGACAGGTGGTTTAGATTTGATATTCTACCTGACTATTGGTGAGTGTGTCAAAACACCCGTCAACAACTGGGTCTTTGGATCACCTTCATATGCACAACACAACTTGTTTGAAACTTCCTTAGCTTATTTCAATCCTTTAAACTTTCCAAGATCCTCATCACTCAGACAACTGATAAGTATTATTATAGATTTTGAATTTGTCTTATGAGCCTTAATTTCTTTTGGAGTTGATGGTCCATTCTCAAGTTGTTTGTGACCTATTTGAATAATCTCCCAGATTCCATTTTGCAATGCTTCCAAGTAAGCCTCCATTCTTTCTTTCCAATAAGTAAATTTTGTTCCATCAAACATTGGTCCTTTAACATGAAGGTCATGCACCGTTTATATATCTACCTCAAGTGGTTAATCTTTCTAAAGAGGAACCAATGCTCTGATGCCAATTTTTGAACACTCGGTAGTATTGAGTGGGGGGTGAATCAATCTGAAACTTCAAAATAGATTGTTAATAAACAACATTAACTTAGCAATAACACATTAATCACTAGCACATAAGCATCAACTATTAATACATGAATACCAGACTTATGTGGAAAACCTAAATAGGGAAAAGCCATGGTGAGAATTTAACTCACAATATGAATAACAATGTTTATAATGTGTTAGTCTTACTGCCAAAGAGCACCAATACCTGAAAGACTTGCAGAGCTAAGATGCATAGCCTTAGGCAAGATACACAGAGGACTTGCTCAACTAAAGATCGCTTCTTTAGGACAAGATATAGATTGTTGCCAAAGGACTCACTGTTTGTCAGCAATGAATGAAATAGCTGAATTGAAATTAAGAAGGGGGTATGTGTAGGGTCATGAGGGGACAAAAAGTGATGATATACTAACTAAAGTCCTGATTGATAGGCTATGTTCTATGCTTTGTTTATTATAGGATTTAAAAAAATAATAATTTCATTAAATTTTGACCAAGTTATGGTGGTAAGACATATGAGTTTTTATATTTTTAAAAGTTGTAAAAAAATCATAATTAATTATTTATCTCAAAAATTTACAAAAGAATATGTGTCACATCTATACATGATTATTCTATTTATATCTAAAATATTATAAAAAATATTATGATTTGATTGTGGTTAGGGTGGTCAGACAGACAACTACTTCCTATATTTTTCCTAAATTTCAGTACTACTGCATTGAAATTTCAAATTTTCATCAAATAGATTTTTTTTGGAAAACAAATAGTAACTTAGAAACTACATTCAATTTTCTACAGATTCTATTCTTACATATTTTTAAAATAATGTAGGTAACTTATTCATTTTTTTACATCAAGTTGCCTAACTTCGTTTTTCAGATTTTCATTGCCACTTAAGAGTCTGTTTGGCCGACCATGATCTTGCACATACCCAATGATTCTCTTGAACAAATATATAGGGTGACCAACATCATGACACACATCTCTAATAATTTTCATTGTCACAATACTCTATCTTGTAGAATATATCACCTTCAAAGCTCTTCTCAAACTGACTTTCACACAACTACAAACTTAAATCTACTTGCAAATTATTTAAATACACTTCTCACACAATACACTTTTCACCATGTCACAATTAATCCATACAAACATCTTAAATATAAGATACAATATTGAAAACATAAATAAAGGTCGACCAAAACATAATAAGAAATATTACACAAAATAAGCCACCCAGAACTAAAATACTCAAACTAGTCCACTCTAGAAGAAAGAGAGAACCAAAAAATATTGCAATACATCCTTCCATGATTAATACAATGATCCACACATGGTAACACATTTTCCAATGTTTTTACCAACCCTAATATGTAGAAATAGCAACTAGTCAATCACATAACCTCTTCCGATGCAAAATACTCTATGTGGATCTCTACACAATGATCCACACATGCTAACACATTCTCCAAAGTTGTTACCAACCGTAATATGTACAAATAACAACCAGTCGACCACATAAACTCTTCCGATGCAAAATGCTTGATGTGGAGCTTTATATAATCATCCACACATGCTAACACATTCTCCAAAGTTGTTACCAACTATAACATGTAGAAATAACAACCAGTCAACCACATAACCTCTTCCAATGCAAAATACTCTATGTGGATATCTACATAGCATGGTGAGATCCAAAAAAAGATCTCAACACAACTTCCAACACATATCCGGACCAAAATAATATGATCCACTAAACCTCAACACAATCAACAACATATCTAGAGGGCACCAAAAGCTTTCTGGACAATCCTGAATACAAGATAACATAACCAACACCAAAAATAGAATCTACAACAACCAAGAACATATCCAGACCAACATCCATCTAGATAACCAAGTTTGACATCAGTGACAACCATACAAGCTCATGCTTTCAACAAATGCACCTTTTCGCATATCTAAATATTATATTTTTTTCATATAAATTATATTTCTACTATCAAGACCATATTATCTCACATCTCTAAAAATTTAAGCCTATTTTGTTAGGACATAGGTTCTCGAGGCAACATTGTCCAACAATTTTGGGTTAAAATTTTCAGAGTCAATAGTATGTGTATGTGAGAAAAGCGGGTCGATAGAACTCCAAATGTGAAAAATGGAGCTCTATGGAGCCCTGCTCACACACCTACATGACTTCTTGGTGCAAGCTATGGAGTAATGAAGTATCACTCAGCTTCCCAAGGTGGTTCCCATGGTTCTCTATCTTACACGGTCCCTCAAACCAATGTTTTTGCTCACAGATCATTGAGCAAAATGGTTTAGGGATGGCAAATGCAAGAATGAGGGATGCTTTTTGTTGATTTAATATGAGATGCATCCTAAGCTATGCATGATTCTAGAAATGCAATAAACTAATTATAAGATGACAAGATTAGGAAACAAACTATCCTGGCATACTATATTAGTTAATGATTTAAGCTAATGATAAAGAAAGTATTCTAAACATGCATATTTAGATTAATTTCTATCTAAAAGAGAGGCTAAAATGATGAACATAAAATGGTATGAAAGCTTGAATGTATTTGAGCATAAGTGTGATACTACAAACTTGGATGGATCTCCAAAAATGGAGGAATGAGAGCTCTATTTATAGCAAAAATAGGGCAATGGATGGTCAAGATTGAAAGAGTTGATCAAGGGTTGAGTTTGAAAGTTGGGAATCCATGTTTGCAATTTGCACCAATGAAATAGTGACAAATGTCAACAGGGTTGGGTTGAGAGAAGGGGTTGGAGACATTAAATGCCTGAGAAGACCTCGTGGTTATCTAGAGATAAGGGTTAAGCTTAAGTTAGGCTTACCCATTGGATTAAGAGTTAATCCAAGGATAAACCCTTGTGCAAATGATTAAGAGATAATCATGGTCAAAGCATTAAAGGCTTGATGAGACCCTTGGGTTGGATGAAGGTTAAGTTAGGCAAAAAGTCTCTAACCATGTAAGAGGGTTGAATTAACCATTAATAGTTTGGGAGACTTTGGAAAATTAAGTGGTTGAAGACTTGAAGCCTTTAATGGTTATCAAAGACTTTAAGGTTTTGAGAAGTGACCTCCCCTTGCTTAGGGATGTGACAAAGTTTAGAAGATGGGTTAGGCTAATTTAGAAGTGATTAGAAGGGTCTAGAAGGGATTAGAAATAGGTTTTAGAATGCAAGTGGGAGATGTAGGAAAATGCAAGTGGATGGAGGGATAATAGGATTTAATTGAAATAAAGTTAATTTAATTCAATTTGGTTGTCATTTGGGGAAATTAAATAAATTAGATTTATTCAATTTATGATAACTATTTAATTAAATTTGAATTTAATTAAAAGTGGATAGGGGGGGTTTAATTGAATAAAATGATTTATTCATTAAATGGTAAAAAGAAGTCTAGTGAATTTAATTTAAATAAATTGAGTAATTTACTTAATTAAATAGAGGAATGCAGGTAATTTAATTAAATTGGATTTAATTAAATAGAGAAATGAACATAAAATATTCATTTAGGAATATGGTCATTTTTATTCATCTACTTTTTGCCCCTCTTTGAAGTGTCGTGTGTACACATGTTGATTCAAAGAAAATTTGTTTTATCGTGATTTATGATCAAATGAAATTTTTGTGTTGCTCTTATGATTTGTAAGTCGTGCCCCATATTTGATTTGATGCATGATGCCCCCTCGGGAGATAAATCAATATTTTGAAAATTTTGATTGGATTTGATGATTTGTGTGTGGTATGTATGATTTTGTCTATGTGAAATATTGAAATTGGTTCATCTCCTGATAATGTACATTGTGTAGGGTATAAGGGAGACCGCGAGCAAATTACATGCCTGGTTTCCTAACCCTAATTTCATTTTCCTCCTATAAAAGGGGAAAAGGGCTTTGATTTGATTCATTTGTGCATTGTTGACTTTGGAGAAAGAGAATTTGGAGAGAAGTCAAAATGCCTATTCCATATTCCAGGCATCGTTTTGAGTGCGTTCGAAGGTACCGGAGACCTGCCGCATATGGACCACCAGTAAGTCAACACTTTTGACCCTTTTTTGATTTTTGATTTTGTTGTTTTTGGTCATTTTTTGATTTTTGAAATTTGGTTTTAGTGTTTTAGCGCATCAAAGTCGCAAATTAGCGCATACAAAAATTTAGGTAGTGCATGAAGCTTAATTTTAGGGCTGCGTCCGAAACAAAATAGCATAGCGCATAGAAAGTCTAGGGTAGCGCAAGGAGTGAAAATAGCACATGTCGAACGTAGGGTAGCGCGTCAGGTCAACAGGGTAGCGCATAGGGTAGACCTAGCGCATAGGGGACACAAGGGTTCACATGGGTAAGGGGTTTTAGCGCGTAGGGTAGACCTAGCGCATAGGGTCAAATAGGTAGCGCCAGCGAGGTATAGGTTAGCGCATGGATAGGTTTTAGCGCATAGGGTAGGTTAGGTGGCGCATGAGGGGAAAAGATTAGCACGTAGAGTCAGTCTAGTGCATAGGGTGAATGGAGTAGCACATAGGAAAAACAGCTTAGCGCATGGGTAGATTTTAGCGCGTAGACAACTTGTTTTAGTGCATCCGGAAAAATTTTGCGAGATGAGGTGATTTGTGAAATTGTTGTGTTTTGCTGTCATGGGTTTTATTGATTTGTCTAATATGAGTGTCGATATAACTTGTTTTGATTTGCAATATTTCAAGTTATGCATAGATATCAATGTGTTGTGTTAATCAAAATATGATTTGTTTTTGCACTTTGTTTCAAGTTCAATGTGTGAAGCCTGATTTGTGTTACAAGCTGATATGGGTTGGAAACTTGAGTTGTTTTACAAGCTGATATGGGTGGGAAACTTGAGTTGTGTTACAAGTTTATGTGATTTGGAGACTTGAGTTGTGTTACAAGTTTTGATATGGTTTTTGATAACTTGAGTTGTTTTACAAGTTGATATGAAATGATAGGATTTTGAACTTGATGTAGATGAGCAAATTGTTTCATGTTGTTGATGTGAGTTAGATTTTGATATCTTTGTTTTGATGTGGAAACTGATATTGGACTTGTTTTGCTGGTTGATATGATCGATTGGGCATGGTGCAGTCGCGTGAGCGATTTCCTAGGCCTTGGACTTTGATACCACGGTTGACACAGGCCAACCTGGATATCATTGAGAGATGCGGCTTGACATCCCTTTTGGATATGCCTCAGTTCACTATGAATCGGGGGCTACTTATAGCGCTCACAGAGAGGTGGCGCAGCGACACGAACACCTTCCACGTTGCCACAGGTGAGATGACAGTCACACCAGAGGACTGTTACAGGATTTTGTGCATACCAGTAGTAGGTGCACTACTACCATATGAGCAGTCGGAGGAGGGTGGCATAGAGGCACTTCGCCGCATTTTTCATGATGAGACAGTCTGTGGATATGAGATCCCGTGGCAAGAGTTCCTGGACCTTGATTATGCACCACTTCCATCAGTACTGGTAGGGTTTATTGGTGGATTCCTTTGTCCTAATCGTAGGTCAAAGGGATTCTCTGTGGGATGGGGGCTGGTGTTAGATGAGATGCTCACACAGGGTCGCATGTTTGCATGGGGATCGGCTATGCTAGTCCATCTGTACAGGGACCTGCATGAGGTGGTATACCTAGGTTACGACAGTTTGTCAGCTGGCATGACGCTCTTACAAGTATGGTGTTGTGAGCACATTCCGGCTACTAGGCCATTAGCAAACAGAGATAGGCCCGTTGGATGTGCATATGCTTATGGATACAGGGGTCTAGTTGTCCAGCGGAAGCTGGGCAAACTAGAGCATTGGAGGAGAGTGCTGGATGACATCGATACGGTCACATGGCGACCGTATACAGGGTGCGAGGTGTGGGTGGAGGACAAGCTGGAGATGCCCTACATGTTTATGATGAGATATCTAATTGGAAGGACCCCATTTATTATTGAGAGGTTTGTGGTGACCAAAGTTTTGAGAAAGTTTGGTCGACAATAGGGTATACCTCAGGGGGCTTGCTTATATGCCCGGCGGAGGTAGGACGTATCAGATTGGGGCCCAACCATTGATAGTGCGGTGGCGGTGGGGGAGTTTGTCGGTTTGGTGGGCCAGATAAGGGATTATGCCCTGGAGATTTTGGATGCGGGCATGACCGATGAGTTTGCGAGATTGTTTTCCGCGCGAGTAGTGGCCAGGATATCGGATCCTGAGGAGATGTGGCTGACATTCGATGATGATGATGAGGAGGGAGAGGGAGATGATGAGGATGATGGAGATGGTGGAGGAGGATGAAGAGGGAGAGGAGTTAGAGGGAGGAGGGGAGATAGAGGGAGGAGAGGAGATAGAGGTGTGGAGAGAGCAGTCAGACAGGCAGTGATAGACAGGGGGAGAGGCGGATTGGCTATTGGAGCCAGTGGAGAGGAGAGGGTGGCGAAGGTTCTAGCCGTAGTGGGGGGTATTGATGAGGCGAATCGGCCAGCACAGAGGAGGAGGACAGATGTGCTCCCACCTCCAGCACCGAGGGCAGGTAGAGTTAGAGGGGATGCCCCTGCACAGGTACCGCTATGGGTTCAGGTCCCTACTCATGTTGAGGATGCACAGATTCGGACCCTGGAGGTGATTATACAGCAGCTGCAGGCATAGGTTTTGACATATTAGTGGCAGATTGCGCAGTTGACCATTGAGCGGGACACGGAGATAGAGTGGAGAGGGTAAGCAAAGGAGCTTGTAGCCAGCGTGCAGAGAGCAGCGGTGGGTGGTTCGATGAGAGACACCTTGAGAGAGCTATCATTGAGAGCTCAAGAGGCAGAGTACTACCGTTGGCATTATGAGGTTGCGGTACCCAGGGATCGCCGAGTACAGAGCTTCACACAGTCGAGATCCAGACGATCTCGAGATACTGGGTCGCGGTCCAAGAGCCGAGGTGTGATAGGGCCATCGAGACAGGGTCCCCTTGGAGATCCAGGGGTGGGGACATCTAGAGCCAGACCATCTCTGTCAAGGGATAGTCATACTTGAGAGACGTGGTCTCTGTTGTATTTTTTATCATTGTATTCTTTGTACTGGACATAAAGATGATAGATTTTGTACATTTTGATCATTTTTGGAGATATATATATACGGCATCTTTATCTTTGATCATGTGGTGTGTTCATATGGATGGATGTTTTTATGTGTTCTTTTCGTTATGTGATGATGATGCAATGCTTAAATATATGATATAATGTATGATGCAGGATGTATGCTTTTAATATGTTTGTGAGATGTATCTTAAAATGAGATGTATGATTTTATATGCTGTGAAATGTATCTTTGAGATGTATGATAATGGTATGTGATGAAGTGTAAAATGATGTGCAACTAATTGTAAAATGATATACAACTAATTGTAAAATGATATGCAACTATGTTTTTGGAGCATCCTCATTCTGCATTTGTCATCTCGATACCACCATATGTTATTTTCTTTCTTTGTAGGTATCATCATTGAGCATTGGTTTGTTGAGGATATGTTGAAAATTTATACAAGCACAATGGTATAATTGAACCATAATGACCTGAGAAAAATTTACATGATGTTTGATTTTGCAAGATAGCACAAGCGTCAAGGTATAATTGAACTAGGATGACTTGAGTGCAGATTGCGTAAATAGACAAGATTAAATCATTGGTATGCGTGAAGTGGAATAAGGCCTTTAGTGATATTCGATGTATCACGTCTTGAGGCAAGTATTCACACAGTACAAGTGATCGCCTCCCAGACAGAAGACTAAGAAAATATTGGAAGTTCCCCATGAGCTCTAGCTTTGAAGCATTTAGTGAGAAAAGGAAGAGAATCCAATAATTGAAAAAGTTCAAAATGCAAAACTAATCGAGATTTTTATGCAATAATGCAACATTCACTACTTCAGAAAATCATCCATCCTTGGTATTTCTATGAATTTTTTTTTGTTTGTTTTGCAATGAAGCGTAGTTTTGGTTGTTGGATGCCATGCTTCTGAATTTTGTAAATAGTTTTGATGTCTTGAATGTGTGCAATTTTTGGACAATTTTAATGCCCCTAGCTGAGTGTGCCTCTTGATGTGAATATGTATAGTGAATTCCAAGCCATGGTGGAATGTGTTAAGAGGATATATATGGATAAACTAGGATAGTGACTGTGTTAAGTATGTCCTGAATGGATATGTGCTAAGTGTCGGGCGATGGCTGATAGTGTTTGTATGGATAAAATGGTATGGAGATAGATAGAGGAGCCATTCTTTCACAAGAGCGCCTATTTACTAGGTTTTCACCCTTTGTTTTTATTGTACTTTGTTTTTTTTTTGTTTTTTTTTTGCTTGTTTTGGCTTTTTCCGTGCACTAGGCTACTTAAGTGTAGTATTTCTTCAGATGGATGTTATTAGTTGGTTCATCAAGCACATCTCCTTTTGAAGTTGTTAGCTAATAGACACCTGATCCATAGACTGATATGATGACATAGGGACCCAACCAGTTAGGTTCAAATTTCCCTTTCTTTTCTCAATCTTGCTGATTTCTTGGATTTTCTTTGAGGACTAGGTCACCAACTTTGAAGTTGCGAGGGATGGCCTTGTGATTGTAGCTCCTACACATGCGTTGTTGATATTCTTTGAGATGAGTGTAAGCATGCTGACATCTTTCATCTAATAGTTCAAGTTCTTGCAGTCGGTTAACTCGATACTCTTCATCTGGGATTAAACCTTTTAAAGAGACTCTGAGAGATGGGATTTCTACTTCCAAGGGTAAAATGGCTTCTGATCCATATACCAATGAGTATGGTGTTGCTCCTATAGGTGTGCGGATGCTGGTTCTGTATGCCCAAAGTGCTGGATTGAGTTGGACGTGCCAATCTTTGCCTGCATCATTCACTGTTTTCTTTAGGATTTTTAGTATTGTCTTGTTAGATGCTTCTGCTTGACCATTTCCCTGTGGGTAGTATGGTGTAGAAAACCTATGTTGGATTTTGAATTTTTCACATAGTTCTTGTACATCTTGGTTTTTAAAAGGTCATCCATTATCTGTGATGATTGAACTTGGAATACCATATCTGTAGATAAGATAATTTAGGATAAAAGAGGCAATTTGTTTCCCAGTCACTGTGGTCATGGGAACTGCTTCTATCCATTTGGTAAAGTATTCTGTTGCAGTTATAATAAACTTGTGTCCATTTGAAGATGAAGGATGAATTTTGCCAACTAAGTCTAGTCCCCACTGACAAAAGGGCCAGGATGTTGTAAATGGTTGTAGTTCTTGTGCTGGTGCATGTATCAGATTACCATGGATCTGGCATTTAGGACATTTCTTGGCTGAGTGATATGAGTCTTTCTCCATTGTAGGCTAGTAGTATCCCATCCTTAGAAGTTTTTTAGCAAGAGTAGTACCACTTGACTGTGTGCCACAAATACCTTCGTGAAGCTCGTGTAAAGCAGAATCAGAATCATTACGATCAAGGCAACGAAGAAGAGTACCATCTAGACCTCGACGATACAAAGTATCAGTAGTAAGGGTATAACGGGAAGCTTGCCAGATAAAGTTACATTTTTTGTTACAGGATTGGTCAATTGGTAAGATATTGTGCTTGAGGTAGTCATATATTGGTCCATATAACGGAGAATCTGAACCACTCAAGGCATAGATAACATGGGATTCAGAGTGGTCATAGGCGAGGGAGAATAGTTGCTCTACCAAAAACTCATAATGACTCTGTTGCTCTGGAATTTGTAGTAATGAGGCGATAGTAGCCATTGCATCGACTGCTTTGTTGTTCAACCTTGGTATTTGCTCGAAGGTGATGTGCACAAAATACTGTTTGAAGTCATCCACCATTCGCTTGTAGGGTAGCATCTTCTCATCCTTTGTCTGATAGTTATTGTTGATTTGATTGACGACTAGTTGTGAGTCTCCATAGACCTTTAACTCTGTGATTTTCCATTTGATAGCCATCTTGATGCCTATAACCAATGCCTTATATTCAGCCACATTATGTGTGCACGGAAACATAATCCTATATGATCTTGGTATAGTGTGTCCTTCAGGAGTGATGAATAGAATACCAGCACCTGAATCATGTTGTGTGTAGGATCCGTCAAAGTATAAGGTCCATTGTTTGATAGAAAGAGAAAGAACGTCCCTGTCTGGAAATTCAATCTCCATGGTTTGTTTTCCTGGTAGTGGTGCTTCAGCCAGCTAATCTGCAATTGCTTGTCCTTTGATGGCTCATCTTTCTATGTATTGGATGTTGAATTCACTGAGAATCATGACCCACTTAGCCAATCGGCCTGTAAGAGCTGCCTTGCTGAGTAGATATTTGAGAGGATCAATTTTTGCGACTAGCTTAATGGTGTGTGCTAGCATATAATGTCGGAACTTCTGAGATGCGAAGACCACTATTAGGCAAGCCTTTTCAATGAACGTATAGTTGAGTTCATAGCCATTCAATGTCCTATTGATATAATATATGGCTTGTTCCTTTCCTTGTTGATCTTCTTGTGCCAATAGTGCCCCCAGCGATATATCTATTGTTGAAATATATAGGATAAGAGGCTTTCCTGCGACTGGTGGATTCATCAGGTACTATTTGATTTGGTAAAAGATTCTACGCACTTGGTCTCCCATCTAAATGGTACATTTTTGTGGAGTAAATGGTTAAATGGTAGACTTTTATCTGCTAGCTGAGCGATGAATTGCCTAATTGATTGAAGTTGTCCTTGTAGAGATCTGAGTTGACTGATATTCTTTGGTGGTGGCATTTCCATAATGGCTTGTACCTTTGCTGGATCTACTTTGATACCTTTAGCTGAGACTATGTAGCCTAGTAACTTGCCTGATGTAACCCCGAAGACACACTTCTTAGGGTTGAGTCTGACTTGGAATTTCTCCAATCGATCAAAGATCTTTGTCAGGATGCTGAGATGTTCCGCTCTAGTGAAGGATTTAGCTAGTAAATCATCCACGTAATCTTCCATAAATGTGTGCATCATGTCATGAAAGATTGTTGTCATTGCTCTTTGATAAGTGGCCCCTACATTCTTTAAGCCAAAAGGCATAACATTCCAATAGTACGTTCCCCAAGGATAGGTGAACGCGGTTTTATCTTGATCCTCAGGGGCTATTTTGATTTGATTATAGCCTAAGAAACTGTCCATTAGTGAGAGCATTGCATGCCCTGCTGTGAGATCTATAATTATGTCGATACTGGGCAGAGGAAAGTCGTCTTTTGGACAAGCTTTGTTGACATCTCTGAAGTCAGTGCATATTCTGATACTACCATCTGGTTTTGATACTGGAATGATGTTGGAAATCCATTCTGCATAGTCAATGGGTCAGATGAATCCGACATCTAATAGTTTCTTTAGTTCAGTTTTGACCATGAGTGCTACCTGTGGATTCATCTTTTGTAGCTTTTTCTTGACTAGTTTAACTCCTGAAGAGATGGACAAGTGATGCATGATTTAGTGTGGATCCACTCCGGGCATATCAGCATATGACCAAGTAAAGTTAATTTGTTGTTCTCTAAAGAAAATGATGAATGTTGATCTTTCTTCCTCTGTTAGAGATTCTGCAAGGTGTATGTTTTTGACTGCTTCTGTGGTACCAATGTTGATTGATTGAGTGGGCTCAATCAATATGGGTGATCTCTCATGAAAGTGCTCAGGAAGAGTGTCAAGTCTCCCATCGTTACGTTCCTTAAAATGGTTTTCATCCTTAGATGCATCCTTTATTTTTACTTTTTTGTGATCTAGAGCTACCATTGACTGGTTTTCAGCATCAGATCTTTTATTTGGTTTATTTTTGCGACTGAGAGACCTGGCACTCCCTGATTGGCAGACATCATTACTTTGTTCACTGGTAGAGCCTGTTTCTGGATTTATGGTACATAGGTAATGGATAATAGTTTCATCATCTGGGAAAATTGGTATATCATGGATTTCAGGTTCATCCCAGTCAATGAGGTTAGGAAAGACAAGCGGTAAGGAATTGTTAGGTGGATCAAGTTCTGCTACTGTAAGTGTTAGGACAAAGTTTTCATCATGATTGTTCTTAGTTTTAAAGAAGTCCAGGATTTCGTCGAGGTCTTCGATGGTATTATCTTCCGTATAGACTTGTTCATAATGTTTCTATTCGCTTTCCTTGGCATCATAGATATTCTATGGTCCAAATTCAAGAGGTCTATCTTCTACGTTATTTTCTTCTTGAGAAAGGGATATGGAATCAGTATCATTAGGGATATCTATAGTAGCATTGGAGCAGGTACCCCATTCATATTCATTGGAATCAGTCTCTGAGGTATCATCCCAGATTCTATCAATGTTGTAAATAGGTATGTTGTATGGTGAAAACAAATCTTTGATGATGGATACCATTTTAATAGTTTTTGTTGATTCTGTGTCAGATCCTGCTTCTACTTTCTATATTTGTTCATAAACTGTGCTTCCTCAGGGAGGAATAATGGTATCCGGAGATGATATTATTTGTTCTTGAGATATTGGTGTTTGAATATGAGCTACTACTGCAGATATGGCCTTCTTGTGGCTTAGAAGCTTTCCCTGATGTAACTTCTAATCTTGACATTCCCGTGCCTTGCGGATTGTTTCTGTTGATTCAAAGAGTGTTTCTTGCTAGGATTCTTCTTTGTACTTCTTCTTTGTACTTCTTCTTTTCTTTCCATTGAGGTTTTGTAGTTATGCAGGGCGACTTTCTTAATAGGAAAGTGAGCTTACAACCCAATCCTGCTTTGTTTCTACTAGGCTATGAAGGAAGATCTATGGATTCAGTGACTCCTTTGCGTTTCCCAATAGGTCTTTTACCGTCATATCCCATTTGCTACATGATTAAGTATCCTTTTCCATACAGGTGTGTATGTAGAACAATGTCTAGAGAAGCTGCTCTGTTACCTTCTTCCTCATCTTTGTATAACCAGTGAAGAACATCCTTGTCTTCTGATTCATGCGCTAGAGTGCCCAATTGGATGAAGGTACCATCAAATTTGGTGATGGGCCGAGTGGCCAGATGTGTTGATGTAGTAGGCAAACCATGAGATCTAGGTGATGTTGGCAATTTGGCCAAACATAAAGGCTCCAAAGAGTATTCTCCCATACCTTGGTCTTTGATTTACATTTGCTGCTTGAAATCTCCAAATAAGGAGTTAGGCTTTGTTGTTTGTAGCTTTGATGTTGAAGATCGTTGCTTTTCTCTATTATGAGGAACCAAACTGTCTTGGGCTGCCCCCATTGTGTTGCAATATTGAAATGGATTATGATCAATAGATATGGAGATTTCTTGTCCATCATAAGGAAATTTGACACACTGGTGATACGTAGAAGGTACTGCTTGCATTTCATGTATCCAGGGTCGCCCTAACAAAATATTGTAGGTGAGATCTATGTCTAAGACCTGACACATAGTATCCTTTTGCACTGGTTCCACTTGAATGGGTAATATCACAGTTCCTTTAGAGGACCTTTCCTCATCATCATATGCCTTTATGGTAATCTTCTTGCACAGATCAATAGACTCTTCTGAGAAGCCTAATGCATGGATAAGCTACATATATTAAGTCTGGCTCCTCCATCTATTAAGACTCTTTTTCCTTGGTGTTTACAAACAATGACTTCGATATGGAGAGGAGTGTTATGCAGATGGCTTAAGGAAGCATTATCATGCTCTGAGAAGGTGAGGTTATGAGGTCCTATCATATGGGAAACCATGGCTTGAAATCTATCTGTATCCAGATTTTGAGGTACATTGGTTTCCAATAGTGCTTGTTCCAATATGTCTTTGTGCTTCGGTGATAGTTTCAGCAATTCTAGTATAGATATCTGAGCTGGAGTTTTGCATAGTTGGCTAACTAAGTCATATTGGATTTTTGGTGTGGTAGTTGTAGGTGACGTATGTCCTTTTAAGACATATTTCTGAGTTTAGGTTGTTACATTGACAGATTCATGATCACGTCGATCTCGGATGGTGATGACATTTACTTGATGATCTTCAGCTGATATGTGATTTATGGTGTTGTTGTAGATATGGTTGATACGAGCTCCGCGTGTATCATCCGAGGTTGAAGCTCCTTCTTTGTTATAATTTAGAAGAGGATTTTTAAAGGCTCCATGATCACCATTTGTTTTGAGACTATCTACCATTAAGTCACCTCGATCAATCATATCTTGTACCATGTGTTTCAATCTCATGCAATCGTTCGTCCAATGACCCTTGTTACGATGGTAATCACAATAGTGTGAATCATTCCACCAAGGTGGTTTGATTTGGGGTTCATAGTTGCTGATTGGAGGCAAAGAAAGAATCTTGTTTGCCAAAAGTTCTCTGAATGCTGATTCTAGTGATTGCCCCAGTGGTGTGAAGATATGCTTTTGGAAATTGTTCGTGTTGTTGCGTGAATTGTTGTTAGGTCCTGGATTCATGTTTTTTCTTTGAGTATCATTGGTGTTGTTTGTGTTGAGTTGTCCTTGATCAGTGTTTGGTACATATGTGTTAGCATTTGGATTAGCATTTTTAGGATTTTTCATATTTTGAGGATTTCTGGATAATGCAAGCATTGGTTGCTTAGATTTGGGATCATATGATTCATTGTTGCCTTCGTTTTTGTTTCAAGTCCAAAATCAAGATTTGTCTAGGTTGGTGTTGTTCTGGTTATTGTAGTTTGATGATTTTGTTCCTTCCTTGTAGAATTTGAGTGTTCCCTTTTTGACACACGCTTCCTCTACTTGAATGCCATTTTCAATTAATTTAGTGAAAGACGGTATGCATTGAAGTTTTATCCTGTAACTCATTTCACCATTCAAATTGTCAATGAAGATTTCCATTTTCTCCTTTTTAGGAATATCTCAAGGATATCTGGAGACCATACGTTGCCAGCGTTGAAGGAATATCATGAATGTTTCATTGTTATTTTGTTTGGTGTTGCAAACATCTAGCATGGTTATGGCATGTTGGATGTTATAGGAGTATTGAGTTATGAATTTGTTAACCAATTCATAAAATGATCTGATAGGTGGTGTAATTTTGGATAACCATTCCATTGTTTGCCCTCCTAGGCTTCTTGGGAATAACCTCATTAGATAGGTGTCATCATGAGCAAATTCAAGACTCATTGTGCAAAATTCTCGAACATGATTTCGGGGATCACTTTTCCCATCATATTTATCAAATTTGGGAACGTCTAAGTTTGGAGGAAAAGGCACCATGTTCAATCTTCTGTCAAATGGATAAGGATAGATTTTGTTTAAAGAGTACCGCACTGTTGTCCCTTGTTGCATGTCATGTATTTGTCTTTGTAACATTTGCATTTGTTGAGTAAGAGCAACCAAAGGCGCATTATTTTGCTGAGAGAAAAGTTCTTCCTTTGTATTAGTTCTCAGCTGAAAAGGTGTGTTAAATGGTATATTTTTCTCTGGAGTTTCTAGCTCAGGTATACGCATTTCTGGTATACGTTGTTCTGGAATATGTTGCTCAGGTATGTGTTGTTCAAAGTTATGAGTTTCTTCTTCTCTTTGTTGTTCTTGATATGCTTATTATCGAGATCTGGTTCAAAAGATGTTTGTGTCTAAATCTTTGGGAAGTTTAACGCCTTTACTTGTGAGCATGGGCAGATACTTTTCTTTGTCATTTTCCATAAGCCTTTCTACAAGCTTTTGGAATGAAGGGTTTTCCTGACATTCCTGAAGAAGTGCTTTAGAAATTTTAGTCTCTTCTAAGTGTGGAACTTCAAAAGGATTTGACAACCTTCGATTCATACTAGACTTTGCGTGTGTCTTGCTTTGTTGGTTTCTTTGAGAGCGAGTAACAGGCATTTTAGTAAAAACTTTCTGTGACAAAGGGGACAAAATCCTCTTCAATGTGTTGCTCAGGGGTGGGTGGTTTTGGTCGAGATGTGTTATAAGTGATACACTCATCGGGCAAGAATGCCGGATTGATCTTTCCTCCGCGATTTATGATTTGATTAAAAATAGACTTTTGACAGTATGCTCTTGTTTTAAAGGGCTCTTTGTCAAATTCGTTGGATTTATTTTGGATATAATGTTTGACGTGATGAAGGAATACCCAATGAGATTTGAAGAGTTGACGATTGATGTATAAAAACTTATTTCTCTTGATGAACTTGGAAAAACTAGGTTGTTGTTTCTTCAACGTGATGTTATGATAAAGGTTTTTTCTTCTTAGAATATGGGGATTAGTCATGCATGAGTGATCAATGGTTTTCTTTGATTTGTTTGGATTCAGTTGATCTTGTTTAGAAAATTTCAAGTCTTACTCTATCAAAATGAAGGTTTAGATGCCCCTTCATGACAAAGCGTGTCAAAAGATATGGATAAAAGCCTCCCGATATGGAGACTTGATTTGACAACTTGAGATTTTTAAACAAGTGTTTTTGAGATAAAATCCATAAGATGGTAAAGGATTTTGTTGATACTGATGATGAGGTTTCCGGATTATGATAAGATAGACATGTTTTATCGTGCGATCAATTTATGATTTTTACAATATTTGTTTTGACACAAATTTAGCTCAAGAAATAGTTTTAACGGTTTGTTTTCGCTACTCCATTTTGGTGAAAAATGTTGTTTGATAATGAGAGGCTTTTGAAAATATTTTCAAAATTTTTTAAATTCCTCACTGTTTTTCCCTCTGTCTATATGTTTTTTATCACGCGCTAAAATAGGGATGAAATGCGCTACCAAAATTATGACCACACGCGCTAAGCTGCCCCCAGACACGCGCTAAATTTTTGACTGTTTAAAAAAAATATTTTCTACCTATTTATAAAGTCATGTGCTAGCCTGGGCCTGTTATGCACTAACTTGTGAACCTGATGCGCTAATGTTTAGCTTCCACACACTGAGCTAATGTTTTTACGTGCTAGACTATTTTTCTGATGCGCTAAATGTTTTGACACTGGTTTGATTTTGGGATAAAACGCTACTATTAGGAACCGACGCGCTAACTTGATGGTTGGATGCGCTAACAAAAGTACCTCACATGCTAAGAAGTTGCTCTTATGCGCTAAACTGCCCTGATTTTTCCTTTGGTTGGTTTTTTTGTAAATTTTGGATTTTTGTTGTGAATTTTTTAGGTTTGATGGATGATTTTCTGAAGTAGTAAATGCAAGCATAGCACAAAAAGTACAACCATTTTGCCTAATCTAACAAAAAGTGTATGTTCTGCGAGGATGTGTTCAAATCCCTAATGTTTTAACAAGTTTGGATACGAATAATACACTTTAGAAAGACTCTTTATTCAAAGGTCATAAATAACATTATAGCCCACTAGTCTTGATACTCCGTCAGCTCAAACAACTGTGTCACCCCCTAGAGGGCGCCCATTTTTTGCCTTTTGCTAGAAATTAACTCAAAGTGAATCGCTTCACAGTTGAGTAGTTATCTTGGGAGATATATGGTGAGTAATCTTGGGGGCGGATTCTTCCCCACCCTTGCACTATGATGTTATAAATGTCTGGTTACTGACTCGGTTCAAAGCTTCTATTTCTATGGTTCATAATCAGGCTTCCTGTTCGGCCATCAGGGATAAACTCCCTCAGGAGGCTTCCCAATCTTTAGAACAAAGGCTTTACGTATCTCGAGGATACTGGGGGAAGGCTAATCGTTGTGCGCAACTGTTGAAAAGGACTTTCGTCACTTTTCACTTTTGATTATAGTGGGTTGGAATACTTAGTGTCAAAGTCATTTCCCATTTAGGTCGTTCCCTTCACATTGGCTATAAATGGTTTTAAGAGTTGATTTCAACTCCTCGGGAAGGCAGGCTTGCTAAAGGATGTAACATGCTTTTGAAGGAAAGAAAGTTTTTTAAGAGAGGTCTGGTTTTTTGGATCACCCAGTTAAGGGGAGAGCATATACCTTCCTCTTTTGATTCAAGGCAATCACAAATTCTTTTTAAACCTTTAATTCACTGATTTTCTAATCTCTACTGGGAGATGTTGCTCCAAGAAAAGCATGGTGTTTAATTTTACTTCCTCAAAGCAATGATTATTTAATCTAAGGAAATAACCACGTCAACAAAGCAAAAGGTTAGATTTGGTCAACAAATAAAAATCGGTAAACAAAAGGGGAATCACTTCTCTCTTTAATTGTAACAAAACTTTTGTGGTGAGGTTCTTTCCTTTGCAAAAATGAAAGTGGATCCTTTTATGCACCAAAGGATGGTGAGGTTCTTTTTAAGCTCTATTTTTGCGAAAAAGAAAATTTTGTGTTGTTCTTTTTAGAGCCCAAATTGAGAAATTTTCTCCTAGGAAAGCAAGAAAAGATTTTGATTTGTTGTTCATTTTACTTGCCCAAAATAAAAGTGAGTTCAATTTTATTCAAGCAAGAAAAGAAAGAAATTTGAACTTTTGCCTAACTTTAGAAAAGTTAGTAAAAATTTAAACTACTTTAATTCTAGCCTAAATAGAATAAATTCAAAACCTGCAGTCAACTATCAGTAACCTGTAGAAAACCAGTCAATTTGTTAGCAAAAAGGTGAATTCCGTGGACTTCCACAAGTCTAAATTTTAGTTTATGTTACAAATTAATTTTCTCTTTTCTGTCTGTGATGCGCTACAGAACAAACTGTACGCGCTACAATATAACAGCGATGTGCTAAAAGAAGGTTTTAACGTGCTATACTATTTTTGGGATGCACTACTTTGTGCCCCAAAAGCGCTGCTCTATTTTTCTCCCACACCGAGACCTACACGAAATTAGTAATCTAATGCACTGATAGATGTACTTTACGCGCTAGATTATGGACTCCACGCACTGAACAGTAAACCGAATGCGCTAGGTTGTTAACCGGATGCGTTAAACAGTTAACTTAATGCGCTAATTCATTTTTCCCGCATGCCTGTAAAAGTGGTTAAATTCAAAAACCGATTTGATATATAGGGTCAGGCCCCAGAGTGGGCGCCAGAAATGTATGCGGGAAAAGCGGGTTGATAGAACTCCAAATGTGAAAAACAGAGCTCTATGGAGCCTTGCTCACACACCCATAGGACTTCTTGGTGCAAGCTATGGAGTAATGAAGTATCACTCAGCTTCCCAAGGTGGGTCCCATGGTTCTCTATCTTACACGGTCCCTCAAACCAATGTTTTTGCTCTCAGATCACTGAGAAAAATGGTTTAGGGATGGCAAATGCAAGAACAAGGGATGTTTTTTGTTGATTTAATATGAGATGCATCCTAAGCTATGCATGATTCTAGAAATGCAATAAACTAATTATAAGATGACAAGATTAGGAAACAAACTATCCTCGCATACTATATTAGTTAATGATTTAAGCTAATGATAAAGAAAGTATTCTAAACATGCATATTTAGATTAATTTCTATCTAAAAGAGGCTAAAATGATGAGTATAAAATGGTATGAAAGCTTGAATGTATTTGAGCATAAGTGTGATACTACAAACTTGGATGGATCTTCAAAAATGGAGGAATGAGAGCTCTATTTATAGCAAAAACAGGGCAATGGATGGTCAAGATTGAAAGAGTTGATCAAGGGTTGAGTTTGAAAGTTGGGAATCCATGTTTGCAATTTGCACCAATGAAATGGTGACAAATGTCAACATAGGGTTGGGTTGAGAGAAGGGGTTGGAGACATTAAATGCCTGAGAAGACCTCATGGTTATCTAGAGATAAGGGTTAAGCTTAAGTTAGGCTTACCCATTGGATTAAGAGTTAATCCAAGGATAAACCCTTGTGCAAATGATTAAGAGATAATCATGGTCAAAGCATTAAAGGCTTGATGAGACCCTTGGGTTGGATGAAGGTTAAGTTAGGCAAAAAGTCTCTAACCATGTAAGAGGGTTGAATTAACCATTAATGGTTTGGGAGACTTTGGAAAATTAAGTGGTTGAAGACTTGAAGCCTTTAATGGTTATCAAAGACTTTAAGGTTTTGAGAAGTGACCTCCCCTTGCTTAGGGATGTGACAAAGTTTAGAAGATGGGTTAGGCTAATTTAGAAGTGATTAGAAGGGTCTAGAAGGGATTAGAAATAGGTTTTAGAATGCAAGTGGGAGATGTAGGAAAATGCAAGTGGATGGAGGGATAATAGGATTTAATTGAAATAAAGTTAATTTAATTCAATTTGGTTGTAATTTGGGGAAATTAAATAAATTAGATTTATTCAATTTAGGATAATTATTTAATTAAAAGTGGATTGGGGGGGTTTAATTGAATAAAATGATTTATTCATTAAATGGGAAAAAGAAGTCTAGTGAATTTAATTTAAATAAATTGAGTAATTTACTTAATTAAATAGAGGAATGCGGGTAATTTAATTAAATTGGATTTAATTAAATAGAGAAATGAACATAAAATATTCATTTAGGAATATGGTCATTTTTATTTGTCTACAATATGTATTAGTTTTTGCGTGTTTGTCATTGATGTCAATAAGTGTGCTTGTACACCAAGGTATGTAGGTGATAGGATGAGTTTAAAGACATGGCAATATGGGTTTGTTGATGTTATTACAAGGTGGTAAAGCAAAGACATGGATACATACTGATAGCACTTCATTTTGGTTAAGTTTTGATTGTATTAATCATTTATGATAGCTTGATCATAATATCTCTTAGTGTACATCGTGGTTGTGCAGTGTGGTTATCATCTTTTGGTTGTCATCTTTAGAACTTATTAATTCTCAATCATTGGTAAAGATCATAAGAATGCAAACTTGTTTATGAATGTTGTCTAAAATATGTAGTAAAAATGTTGTGATCTGCCTTCACCATGATAGTAGCTTTAATCTGGAATCATTTATGATGTTTTTACATATCAATGAGTTAAGGAACGTAAATGGATAGTTATAATGTACATCATACATTTATGACAAATGTTTGTATCCAAATATAACAATGTTTTGATCTCCTGTTGCACGAGTGACAGGATAAACTGAGACCAATAAGCAGGAGAAACAAAGTACGTGATGGTAAAATAAATAACAAAAATATGTCAATATTATTGTAGATGTTTAGTGATTTAACGAATAATAATCATATATAAAATATATGCATAGACTATTTTTATTAAGGTTGAGTACTTAAGGTTATTCCACTCATGGTTTTAGAAGACAATTTTGTTGTTTTAATGACTAGTTTGTTGATCAATAGTTTGATAACTATTCTCTACACAATACTAACAAAAAATCTAAGTTGTGGGATGATGAAGTTGCATTTTATTATTGAAAAGTGGATTTATTGAAAACAAAAATTAGATTCAAGTGATAGTTATTTTATGGAAAAAATAGAACATCATTTTGATGATTATTGTCGTGGTCAATTAAAAAAAAGGAACAATGTTGATTGTGGTCTGAGAATTTAGTTTCATGATGAAGTGTTTTCTATGCAATGAGGGTTTGATGGTGAGGATTTAATAATGAGGGCTTGAGAGTGAGGGTTTTGATAATAACAGTGTGCCAAATTTTTCCTATAGCAGTTAGGCATTATATATTCAATTGTTATTGGATTGATTGTAGAATTATTCATTAAGAAGAGGTTTATGACATAATAGTGATTGTGAAAGCCTTCTTAAAGGGTAGTTTGTTAATGTGAAGAAATGTGGAATAGAAATTGGTCTTTGAGAAAATATCTTGAAGAGAAATTGAAGGTGATGAAGTATATGTTGGAATCAATGAACATTCAGAGGGAGGGCGAATCAGGGTTCTGCAATTCACAAACTTATTAAATTGGTTCTTAAACCACCATATGCATAAGAATAAACGTAAAGTGTAGAAACATAAACCAATCAACCAAAATACCATAACACCAGAACTTTTACATGGAAACCCAAAAAGGGAAAAAACCACAGAGGGATTGAGACCCACAATATTATTATACTTTGATTAGGAGTATGATAATATTACAAAAGTGGAATGCACTTGCATTCAGGCACACTTCCTAGAGCTCACTACTCAAATACAAAAGAGGGCTACAACCCTAGAGGATTAATTATCATACAAACGAGTTACAAAAACAATAAAAATAATTGAACTGATATATAGCATCTACAAATTCCAAAAAGTAGCTCCAGTTAAGCCCAATCTAACCATCTTCCTTTGTTCTGCTTATCTGCTCTATTATGTTGCACCGTCATATAACAAAGCACCAAATCTACATAATGATGCTCATTGTCTCAATAAACATCAACATACACACATCTACCATACCAAAATGGTCATACAAGTTGATCTTATCCGCACCACCAAAATAGATCTCTAATATGTCAACTTCATAGTATTGTAAAATATGAAACATGTACCAACAAGTCAGCTCAATTTTTCCACAAATTCTTATGCGGACCTAAACAAAGAATGATAACAATCTTATCATGTGTCGGCACAATTAGCTCAAACTCAACAACAACCATTGAAATTGTTTGGACTCATAAAAATCATGCTAAATTTGGTACCCAATGAAGCCTTGTTTTATATATTTCTCTTTGCGGCTTTGTTTTATGGTAAGGCAAGCGTATTATTGTAATTTTCTTTGAACTTGAACCCTTTGAACCTTTTTGGTTCAAGGTTCAAGGTTCAATCATTTCTCTTGCTTATGTCATGGCTTTGTAATATTTTTTAATAAGCATGTGTGAATGCATAACGTTTGTTTTGAACCATTTGCTAATCGGTTCAAGGTTCATGGTTCAATGTGTCCCTTTGTTTTTATCCAATGTCTTTGCTTGTCATTTTTCCACTTATGCGAAAGGGTCTGTGTGTCATCAAGAGGGGGCCCTTTTAAGTCTAGACCTGGGTGGGTTCTGATAATTTGTAATTTTTCCTAAGTCCTATGTCTTTTCCTAAGTCTTTGTCGGGCTTCCTAAAGATCGAGTAGGTTCATGTTGATCTTGTTGCTATCGTAATACCGTAACCCAAAAGTGCTCGATGGTTAACAACTGCGACATGACGACTAAGTGGTGGGACCCATGAGAAAGGTGTGGAGCACAAAAAGTCATCATCGACCATCAGAAATTAAGTTCTGAAGTTATCCCAAGACCTGATGGATAGTGGAAAGAAGTACGGAGTGCGAAAAGGTGACATCGGCCATCGGGTTTGCATGTTTGGAGAGATCCTGATGACTTGACGGAAATGGCTAAGGAAAACCTTTTATCCCACATTGGCCACAGGGAGGAGCATTTCAGTATTTATGTGTAAGGCCGCATATATCCTAAGTACCATAGCTTACTAGATTTTGGCAAGTGGTCGATCAAGCAGGTGGTGGGCCCCTCACATGTGTGTGCATCTCAGAGCAGCCTAATTTTGCAGCAAAAGGGAAAATTAAACAATGGGCAAGATGCAAAAGATCAGACGGTAGTCGCTATACTACAGGATGAAAGTGCTCGACTATTAACAACCACGACTTGGTGACTAATGAGCTGGAAGGATAGGTGGCATTGAGGTAAGCACTGAGAAAGTCATGAGGTGCCACATGGTGATGCGATAGAACAGATGGAAGATGGATGTAGGCACTCAGAGGGACTAAGGGTTGAGAACATCAAGAAATATCAATGGTGATCAAGATGGATCCAAGGGCTATCGCTATGTCGTGACATAAAAGTGCTTGCCAAATATTGCCTACGACTTGGCGACAAACCACTAGCGGTGAACCGTGGCTGACAGTTAATGCAAGCGGTTAAGGTAGAAGGTTCATTCTGGCGGTTAGTGGAGGATGTGCTAGGGTGTCAGAGTGGAGAGCCCAGAATGAATACACTCACAAAAGGTGGCACCCAGTTGTGAACTCCGGAGTCAATCAAAGGGTGCCACGTGGAAGACAGGTGGCATATCATCAAGGTGTATATCGAGCAGACCATGGCTTCGATGGATCATTGAAGGGACTCACTGAAGGAATTAGTTTCATCAACATAGACGGTGTCGATGAAACTAAGGTTTTGATAAGATGTGAAAACAGTTCATCGAATGCTTGGATCCATCGACAAGGGCACATCAAAGAAATTTCAACCGGTTTCATCGAAAAATGAAGGCATCGATGAAACTTTGGTTTCAGTGATACACAAAAATGGTTAGATCAAGAGGAAGTTTGGCCAAAAGGCTGATGCCAAACAAGCCAAAGGAGATGGTGGGTCTGGTTGCGATGACTGGGTGGTCCACGTGTGTCAGGTGACGAACTAGAGGTTGACAAGTGGCAGGCCTGACTAGACAGGTGGACTCTAGGAAGATCTTAGAGCAAATTGAGAGATGCCAAGTGGTGACAAATTGGCATATACGAGAGCCATTAAAATAAGCTAAAGGCTGAGTGGGTTTAGGAAGATCAATGGCTGGGCGAGATGATCCAACGGTTGTCACCATGTCGTGATGTGAAGGTGCTCGCCAAATATCCCATGTGACTTGTCGATAAAGCATGTGTGGAAATGTGAAGCGGCCTAGGCGTTAAGGTTCGAGCAGCTTGAGGGAAGATCTACGACTATCACTATACCGCAAGATGGAGATCCTCAGATGTTAAGAGTCGTGACTTGGAGACTGATGAAGTGGCAAAATGGGTGCAGTCTAGAGGGACTCACAAATGAACTAGGTGATGACATATGGCCGAGATGTGCGAGGGCTAATTTTTTCCCAAATGTGGATTTGTCACATATCAGTGGATGGCTCTCGATCCAAGGAATCTAATTTTCCAATCAAGTGCAACCCACGACAAGTACTTTTGGGACAGTGACCTCAAGATCTTAGGGTTTATTCTTCAGTCAAAAAGATTGGATTTTCTATAGACCAAGTGTGGTAGAGGTTAAGTTTTTAATAGCTAGAGACCAAAGTGGTGGGGCCCATTCCTAAGCGGATTACTTGGGGAAGTTAAAAGGTGTGTTAGTTTCCCATGATTGAATGGTCGTCGCTATACTGCTATGGAAACTCGTCAAAACTTTAAAGGCCATGACTTGGAGACTAAAGGAAAAGTGCTCAGAGGGAAGACCTCTTGATCCATTGGCGCCAAAGAATTTTAAATATTCAAAAGAAATATCAATAGAGCTATGAAAGTTGCATATGACATTGCTTCAAGATGAAAATGGGTTGGTGAGAGGTACTCAAAAGATCTACAGGGAGATATGTGAAATAACATAATGGTGTGTCACTCTGTGATAAGAACTCATCAATGCTCTGGCACAAGATTATCCACCGACATTATGAAGTTGTCAGTTGTTGCAACCATTTTTGGGTAATAGGAGCCTACCCTTTCAACCATTTTCCAAGTGAATGCCCAGTGAATTAATGAGGCACACATCCCAGAAGGAATGTTAGTTTTCTCCCTCAATTGCAATGGCATAGATATAACTTTTGCATTAAATGTCTGTTAGGGTAAGATTATTCTTCGAGGTGGTCCGAAGCTTATTGCATCCTGAATTCTATAAAAGGATACCAAGGCTACCTAGAAAAGGGGACACAAAATTTTGTAGCTAAACTCTACCAAAATTAATACAGGCCTTTGTCTTAGCAATTTCTGAGTCAAATATGAAGTACTTGTAACCTTTTGATAGAGGAATGAAATATACAGTCCAGAGAATTTAAACTCAGACTTGTATTGTCTCTATGTCACTGTGATGATGTTTATTTCATTTAAGTAATCAAGGATTTCTCATTTGAATGATTTGTTAGGTATCTAATGAAGTTGTTCTAAGTCTTTTTCTTAAGGAGAAAAATATTAAATACTTTGAAAAAAGTCATTGATATCAGTACTCTTGGTGTGGATTGGATGATGAAGTCTGATGCAGAATAGGACTCTGTATATGTCAGGAATATTCAGAGTTAATAGATCAGGAATTTGTGACTTGTGTACTAGTTTCTCTTGTTAGGTTGTAGTCTATTGTAGATGACTCTGTTGCCCGGATAAGGCACTTGCTTATGTGTTGGTTTTTTGTTGCATTTTGTGATCCTCTTTTCAAAAGTTAAATCATTATCCATTTACTTTTATGTTGTAGGTTTAGTTTGTTCCACCTATCTCATACTCCAATCTATTTGAGATATCAATGTAGATCTATCCCATCTGCAGTAACCTCCTTGTTGTTGAGCCCTTATGAGATATATCTACTTTGGTTGATGTTGTCATGTTTGTAATGGGTCTGATTTAATGCATAAAAGGTATACCCACCTAGGTTTTGTAGAGCCTGAAGAGTAGAAGGATTGTTAACCTTGTTATGTTGTCCAAGCCCTGAAGCTTTTCATTGATTGAGATTGTCTATTTCTTATATAGTTTGCAGGTGAACTTGGGTGTCTTTTGAAGACCAACAAAATGGCGACTCTATTGGGGAAATATGAAATTTATTGAAGATACTTTCCTCCGTGAAGGATGTGTCGACTCTGTATGAAGATCGGTGTATAATGTAGAAGGTTCGAGAAATATCTCACCAAAAATGAAAATAGTAGCTGCAATATCCAGGTATTTGCCAAACTTGGTATTTAAAGATTGTAAGAATTTGTGTTCCTTACCAAGTGAGTTTGAGCATTAAGAAGGAAAAGGAATAAGTTAGGTTGAATGCTCCTATCAGCTTAAAAGCATGGTTGAAGCATTTTGAATAATAGGGAAGACAGACTCTACCTGCAATAATTCTTATTGGTTAAAAATAATGAATGTATTTAAGCAAGATCGTAGCTAGTAATGGACTGCTGTAGAAATTTCTCTATTAAAGGTTATGTGCCATTTCTTTTTGATGTCATACCTAGTTACCTAAATCAGATTCCAAGTGACATTAGGAATCACTTATCATTGTTTAATGGGGAATAGAAACAATCAGCAAGAATGCATGTGCAAAACTTTGTTGATTTAATGAATGATTGTCATATCTACCATGAGGATATTTGCATGAAGTTGTTTGTGCAGAGCTTGAAAGGGGATGCCAGGATTTGGTTCTCATTTTTGCAGGAAGCTTCTATTCCCTCATGAGAATAATTAGTTGCATATTTTATTGAGAAATTTGCTGAGAGAATGAACTTTAATGATATGCTAAGGAAGTTGATGGAGATTAGAGTTGAGGAAGGTGAATTAGTGCCAGCCTTCAATGTCAGATTTTCCAAAGCACTGGTTGAGATTCCACAAGGGTATAGACTAAATGACGAAGTGTCTTTAGTGATTTATTTGGATGCCTTTGGAAGTAAGATGAGTTACAAGTTGAGGGATAAAGAGCCAAAGACATTACATCAGGCTTTGTGAGAGCCATGGACATAGAGAAAAACTTAAAATATGGTATTCCTAAAGGATTTTTATCTATCAGTGTCCGCTGTCATGATATTGGAAATGCCAATAATGTTGAAGATGAAGTGAGAGAGTTTTCAAATTTCACTTCTTGTAATCATGTCGATGATCTTTCTGATATGAAAGTTGAGCACAAAATTATTTCAGAAGATTCTAATGGTACACATGATTGCAATGAAAATACAACCCACATTAATGAACAAATTTATAAAGAACGTCACATTGAACAACAATGTACAACTATTCTTGAAAGGATTGAACAACTGAATGCATCAATTAATGATGACATAAAGAAAATTGCAAATACTTACCATGTTCATGAGGCTGAAGAGAAGTCTTATGATAAGGAATTATCAACAAAAGAATGTGAGAACCATAGTCATGAAGATACAACTGAAGACAGTAGTAATTCTTTTGTTGACATAAATATTGATGTGCCTAATCTTGAAAATATTTCTGCATATGTTGATGAAGAGCTTCTTTCTTGTGAACAGGTGGATAATTTCTCATATGCTAGCAGCAATGATGAAACTATTGAAGTTCATTATTACCGCGATATACATGTTGATATTCCTTGCCAAGATGATTCCAATGAAAATGATGGTCATAGTGACAATCCTTGTGATTGTGACAAATGGAATGTTGAGGACAATTTTTTTTCAGATTCTGCTTCTTCCTTTTTAGATGAAGATGATTGTGACAACAGTAGATGATGTTTGCAACAGGCAAATTTCTAATGATTTATTTAATGTTGATATAGATCATATCCAGCCGTGGCTTTGCCATAATATTCACAAAAGGGGTTTTCATTTTATTTCTAACCCCTTGTATGAAGAGGTGTTGGATATGCCAAATGTTGTAAATGATGAACCTGTTCATGAGGCTAACACCATTCCATGTAGCAGTAACATGTGTTAGGATGAAGGTTTTTGTAATGAGTTGCCCACTAGTATGTTTGAACCCCATCTTGAAGTTTTTCATGCAAAGATGAGTGAATGTTCAAATCTTATTTCAGATTATATGTTTGTGCCAGAGGTATATGCATTTTTTCAAGAGTGGGATATCAGAGATGTTGATTTATTGCATATAGTAGCTGATGAAAAGAATGGATATGTTTCAATGGTTGATCATGAAAGTAAGGTCCAAAATTATTTTCATGATGAGTGTGCATATAATGTCGACCGGAAAAACATGCTAAATAATGTGAGTCACAACACAAACACATCTCTGATGATCAGTATTTTCTTCAGATTGCGTACATTACCAAGTGATGAGAATCATATTTTTGATAAGGGAAAGAGTTGGCTTTAGCTTGGATGGCCTGGGGCCATTTTATAAATAATTTCTTTGTTGTACAGTTGCTTTGTTTTCTGTTATGTGGTTTTCAATAATGAGCCCTTGTTTTAGAGAGTGAAGCTCATTGAAGATTTTAAAAGAAGTGTCTTGTTTTTGGGTGGTCTATGAAACTAGACATTTTGAATTCTTGTGTTGGTCTTGCATCCAACCATCCCTAGTCAGAGCCATTGTTGGGACTCATAAAAATCATGCTAAATTTGGTACCCAATGAAGCCTTGTTTTAAATATTTCTCTTCACATGGTAAGGAAAGCGTATTATTGTAATTCACTTTGAACTTGAACCCTTGAACCTTTTTGGTTCAAGGTTCAATCATTTCTCTTGCTTATGTCGTGGCTTTGTAATATTTTTTAATAAGCATGTGTGAATGCGTAATGTTTATTTTGAACCATTTTCTAATCGGTTCAAGGTTCATGGTTCAATGTGTCCCTTTCTTTTTATCTAGTGTCTTTGCTCGTCATTTTTCCACTTATGTGGAAGGATCGGTGTGTCGTCAAGAGGGGCCCCTTTTAAGTCTAGGCCTAGGCGGGTTCTGATAATTTTTAAGTTTTCCTAAGTCCTATGTCTTTTCCTAAGTCTCTATCGGGCTTCCTAAAGATTGAGTGGATTCCTTTTGATCTCACAACTGTCGCTATACCGCAACCCAAAAGTACTCGATGGTTAATAGCCATGACATGGCGACTAAGTGGTGGGATCTGTGAGAAAGGTGCAGAGCGTAGAAAGTCATCATCGGGCATCAGAAACTAAGTTCTAAAGTTATCCTGATGACCCGATGGATAGTGCAAAGAAGTGCGGAGCACGGAAAGGTGGCATCGGCCATCAAGTTTGCATGTTTGGAGAGATCTCAATGACTCGACGGAAAGGGCTAAGGCAAAGATTTTATCCAACATTGGCCGCAGGGAGGAGCATTTCAGTATTTATGTGTAAGGTCGCATATATCCTAAGTGTCAAAGCTTACGAGCTTTTGGCAAGTGGTTGATCAAGTAGGTGATGGGCCTCTCACATGTGTGTGCATCTCAGAGCAGCCTAATTTTGTAGCAAAAGGGAAAATTAAATAGCAGGCAGGTTGCAGAAGATTAGATGACGATTGCTATACCGTAGGATGAAAGTGCTCGACTGTTAATAGCCGCAACTTGGTGACTGATGAGCTGGCATGATAGGTGGCACCGAGGTAAGCACTGAACAAGTCATGAGGTGCTGCATGGTGACATGCAGTTGATGAGGTGGAAGGTCCAGTGGTGACACAACAAAATAGATGGTGGGTGGATGTAGCCGCTCAGAGGGACTAAGGGTCGAGCAAATCAAGAAAGATCAATGGTGATCAAGATGGATCCAAGGGATGTCGCTATACCGCAACATAAAAGTGATCACCAGATATTGCCTGCAACTTGGCGACAAACCACTAGTGGTGAATTGTGGTTGGCAGTTAATGCAAGCGGTTAAGGAAGATGGTTCATTCCGGCGGTTAGTGGAGGCTGTGCTAAGGTGTCAGAGTGGAGAGCTTGGAATGAATACCCTTGCAACAAGTGGCACCCACTTGTGAACTTCAAAGCCAATCAAAGGGTGCCAGGATGTAGACAGGTGGCATATAATCAAGGTGTGTATCAAGTAGACCATGGCTTCGATGGATCATTGAAGGGACTCATTGAAGGTGTCAGTTTCATCGACATAGAAGGTGCCAATGAAACTAAGATTTTGATAAGATGTGAAAATAGTTCACCGAATGCTTGAATCCATCGAAAAGGGCATATCGAAGAAATTTCAACCGGTTTCATCAAAAAATGAAGGCATCGATGAAACTGCGGTTTTGATGAGACACAAAAATGGTTAGCCAAAGAGGAATTTTGGCCGAAAGGTTGATGCTGAACAAGCCAAAGGATATGGTGGGTCCAATGGCGATGACTGGGCAGTCCAGGTGTATTAGGTGATGAACCAGAGGTTGACAAGTGGCATGTCTGACTAAATAGGTGGAGTCTAGGAAGATCTCAGAGAGAATCCAGAGATGCCAAGTGGTGACATTGTGGCATAGGCGAGAGCCATTCAAAGAAGCTAAAGGCCGAGCGGGTTTAGGAATATCAACGAATGGGCGAGATGATCCCATGGTTGTCGCCATGTCGTGATACGAAGGTGTTTGCCAAATATCCCATGCAACTTGGTGACAAAGCATGTGCAGAAATGTGAAGCGGCCTAGGCGTTAAGGTTTGAGAAGCTTGAGGGAAGATTTACGGCTATCCCTATACTGCAAGATGGAGATGCTCAGATGTTAAGAGCCATGACTTGGCAACTGATGAAGTGGCAAGACAGGTGGAGTCCAAAGGGACTCACGAGCGAACCAGGTGATGACATGTGGCTGAGATCTATGAGGGTTAATTTTTGTCCAAATATGGATTTGTCACATATCAATAGATGGCTCTTGATCCAAGGAATCCAATTTTACAGTCAAGCGCAACCCACAGAAAGTATTTTTGGGACAGTGATCTCAGGATCTCAGGGTTTATTCTTTAGTCAGAAAGATTGGATTTTCTACAGGCCAAGTGTGGTAGCGGTTAAGTTTTTAACAACTAGAGACCAAATTAGTGGGACCCGTTCCTAAGCGGATTACTCAGGGAAGTTAAAAGGTGTGTTAGTTTCCCATGATCAGATGGTAATCTCTATATAGCTATGAAAACTCATCCGAACTTTAAAGGTCGTGACTTGGAAACTAAAGGAAAAGTACTCAGAGGGAAGGCCTCCTGATCCATTGGTGCCAAAGAATTTTAAATATTCAAAAGAAATATCAGTAGAGCTATGTAAGTTGCATCTGACATTCCTTCAAGATGATAAGAACTCATCAATGCTCTAGCACAAGATGATCCACCGACATTATGAAGCTTTAGTTGTTGCAACCATTTTTGGGTAATAGGATCCTACCCTTTCAGCCATTTTCCAAGTGAATGCCCAATGAATTAATGAGGCACGCATCCCAGAAGGAATGTTAGATTTCTCCCTCAACTATAATGGCACAGATATAAATTTTCCATTAAATGTCTATCAGGGTAATATTATTCTTCTAGGTGGTCTGAAGCTTGTTGCATCCTGAATTCTATAAAAGGATACCAAGGCTACCTAGAAAAGGGGACACAAAATTTTGTAGCTAAAATCTACCAAAATTAATACAGGCCTTTGTCTTAGCAATTTCTGAGTCAAATATGAAGTACTTGTAACCTTTTGATAGAGGAATGAAATATACAGTCCAGAGAATTTAAACTCAAACTTGTATTGTCTCTATGTCACTGTGCTGATGTTTATTTCATTTAAGTAATCAAGGATTTCCCATTTGAATGATTTGTTAGGCATCTAATGAAGTTGTTCTGAGTTTTTTTCTTAAGGAGAAAAATATAAAATACTTTGAACAAAGTCATTGATATGAGTACTCTTGGTGTGGATTGGATGATGAAGTCTGATGCAGATTAGGACTCTTTATATGTTAGGCATATTCAAAGTTAATAGATCAGGAATTTGTGATTTATGTACTAGTTTCTCTTGTTAGGTTGCAGTCTATTGTAGATGACTCTTTTTCCTGAATAAGGCACTGGTTTATCTATTTGTTTTTTGTTGCATTTTGTGATCCTCTTTTCAAAAGTCAAATCTATATCCATTTACTTTTATGTTGTAGGTTTAGTTTGTTCAACCTATCTCATGCTCCAATCTAGTTGAGATATCAATGTAGACCTAACCCATCTGCAGTAACCTCCTTGTTGTTGAGCTCTTTATGAGATCTATCTGCTTGATGTTGTCATGTGTCTAATGGGTCTGATTTAATGCATCAAAGGTATACCCACCTAGGTTTTGCAGAGCCTGAAGAGTAGAAGGATTGTTATCCTTGTTATGTTTTCGAAGCCCTAAAGCTTTTCATTGATTGAGATTGGCTATTTCATAGATAGTTGGCAGGTGAACTTGGGTGTCTTTTTTGAGACCAACAGAAATCATCCCAAAGATTCTAGATCACACGTTACATCACTTGACATCAAAATGACTTTGTTCTACCTAAATTACCAGATACCAGACCTTCAATCTCACTCATGAATCAACATCAGATACTAGAATTACAAAATAAGCTACCTTTAACTTTGAATCATCTTCTTATATTACCACAACCAAAGTTATGCAACCAAAATCAAGAACTGCATAATGTACTCATACTCTGTTGGATACTATATTCCACCTTCCAGACTTATGCCTAATGGATAATACAGCTTCCAATAAATTAAATATATGCACATTAGATATGATTTATGAATTGAGTTTCCAACTCCTAAGAATCTCCCAAGCATCAATATTTACTAGAATAGTGTCTCTTGCCAACAATATCCCCCTTTGGCATTGATGGAAACACTTTAAAAAATGACACTATACACTCAAAACTACAAAATTCCAAAACTCAAAAATCTCCTAGACTCAACAAGATCAATAAGCTCCCCTTGAGAATATACACCATTTTTCACTTTTCTATCTCCCCCTTTGACATCAATGGCAAAGGTGGATATCCACAAAAATTTATGTACATGGATATATATAGTGGCTTACAAAAATTTGAAGATATCAACAAAAAATGTCTTCAAGGACTTCAGGTGTTGATCCCAATGTTTATCAGAGCACTGAACAAGTAAACATGTATCTCTGCTCCTCTTAGATTGGAAGGAACACTCTTCTTCAGAGCATTCATTGTATTTTTCTTACTACTGATCAATGTATCTAGTCGGGGAGTGATAAGGCTTCTTAATTATCCCACTCTGCCTAAGATTGTATCCTTCTCCTGATTTAAGATCTTAATCTTATCAAGTATACCCATAACTTGAGCTTCAGAATTTTTGCTCAAAGACTGATTGAGGTACATAAGATTGAGATATACTAGCTAATTGACCTTAACACTTTTTTTATTTTCTTGTCAATTTCAATAATAAACTTAGGAAAAATTAGACATGAGTTATATATTTGACCACCTTCATCTAATGAATCTTGTATGCTCTTCATAGTAGTTATCAAATTGACCCTATCTCCTTCAATCATATACAAAATTATTCTTAATCTCATAGAATTAAATTGAGTCAAAACTTTAGCATATGTTGCTCTCTCTAAATACACAAAATGAGAGTAAACTGCATTAAGCATGCTTCTAAGCTTAATAGAGGGAGTATCACCCAATTTATCCAATACATTTTTTGCCAAAGTTATCAACTCTTTGTCTTTGGTGTGAGACTTGAGTAATTCCTCACTTTCTTTTTCTTGAGAAAGAGTTGCTATCTTCAGTGCTTGGATGGGAGATAGTAAACTTAGATCTATTTATCCTTGAGTGAAATCATCCAAGTCAGTGACAATATATTTTCCCTTGTCTGCTACAGTGTCTCTTACCACTGTCAGTGAAACTTGTTCACTTACCTTTCTCCCTTCTCCCTCTATGCCACTTCTGCATCTTCTTCCACAACTTCTTCCTTTTCATCATCTACTCCCTTTCCTGCATCAACTTCTCCTTTACCATCTCCAATCTTCTCAGTTGCCTTTTCTGAATCAACCTCTATCACTAGAGGATTTTGTTAAGCTTCACTCAAGATTCCAACATTTTGATCATCAATAACTGTACTTTGTTCATTTATTTGTTCTTTCGAAATGGCTTTCTCAGTTGGTTGATCTTTTAGGACATCAAAAACTAATGTTTTCACTTTCAGAATGGAGGTATCATGTGTCTTCTCTTCCACTTGGGTGTCATCTTTCACCGGATTGACCTAATATTGGTTCTCAATTAAAAATTTCTTCAGAATAACCTTTGTTTCCTTCCTTACTTCATCAATTTTCCAAACATTATTTTATTAACCATGTGCTTGCTTCTGAATCTACTCTTGGCAATATTCAATAGTCTAGCCATTTCACTTCCTAATATCACCAAATATAGGTTAACCAAAACATATTCTTTTAACCTTTCATCATCAAGACTAGCTATATGCCTTCTTGCATCCAAAATCTCATATAAGCTCTTGGGTATCATAGATGATAACTCTATTAATGCTTTGCTATATATATTCATATATTCTACTACAACCTTTTCTAATACCTTTTTGTCATTTTCATTATAGTTATCATACCACTCCAAAACATTCTTTAAGTTACCTTCCTTAATAGCCAAATCAACTATTTTCTTGGATGTGATAGGAGGAACAATTTTTTATTTCTCTCCAAGATTACCGGATTTTAGAGCTTTATCAAGTTCAAACTTTGTCTTCTTACTTGATCTGGCTCTACTGGATGGCTTAGCTTTAGTTCTTGGTTTCTTTCTCGGTTGAGCTCCACTGGATTGAGGCTTCTTCACTGCCCTAGCATAGGTAGTTGTCTTCTTCACCTCTCTCATTGCTTCATTAGAATTTTTCTCTTCCTCTATAGCGATTGTGACATATTCACTTTTTGGATTTCCTTTCATTCTTTTCTCTACTCCATCGGTTGACTTGGTTTGTGGCTTGGGTGAGGGACATGCTTCTGAGTACCAGAGGTAGGTGCTGCCATGGTTTTCCTTGTCTTGGTTTGCTTGGGAGGAGTGGAGACTGATTTTTTCTTTGGTTTTACCATGTCCTCCTCTTTTATAATGTTCTTCTCTCTAGACCTTTGAATAACTTCCTTTGTTATACCTATGTTCTCTGCAAACTTTTCTACTTCTTTTATGACCTTCCTCTTTCTTCTAGGCTCGGTGAATTTCATATGCAGGTCTAGACTTTTCTCCTTGTAAGTATCAAACCTTTCTTATTTCTTATCAATCGTTTTACTCAAAAGGTGTTGATTATATGCATTAAGAGTGTTTCTATTCACTTCACACCCCATGGGCATGATCCATATTGTTCTTGGTTCTACAATCTCCATAAGGCATTGGTCTTTATCTACCATGAAACAAATGGTATCCTCATATTTTTCAACAATTTATTTAGGAATCTTCTCTCTACTCTGCATCATACCTTTGAATGATTTGAAATAGCCCCAAAGAGTAGGTTTTTGAGCTTGAGCATCTCCCAATCCCTGCAAACCTTATTTTATTTGAACTATCATCAATTTTTCATATCCCCATTGTACCTTTCCTACACTGGGGATCTCATTCATAAAGTAAAATACCAAACAGGCAATCAAAGAACCAAAATTGAAAACATGTTTCTTATCTTGTTTAATCTTCTTTAGGTTTCTTATAAGCTCACTAAGAAGTACTCCACACAATTCATACAATTTTTCCTCTTTGAGTGTTCAATAGGCTGCATATATTACAGTACCAAATACTAAATTTTGTCTGCTAGATTGATACACCTTATACCCTATCACCATCGATGCAAATCTCACATCATGTTCATCTATATCATTGATTGTCATCGACTGGTTGTCATATTGTTGGGATCTAGTTACCATAGTACCAGTTGTGTTCTTTACATGCCTTAGACAAGGGTTTTCACCGATTGCATTTAAACAAGTTATCACTTGAATGGCTTGCTTTTTGATCTTATGTGGTCTATCTAGCCATATAAACTCATCATGAATTCAGCTCAAGACATACCTCACCCATTTGGGTTCATAAAAAATTAGAAAGTGAACAAACTAGATAAAACCCTTGTCTTGCAGTGATTTAAAATCGAGCTTTAGGTTCCCCATCTCATCCATCATATTCTTGGTGTATAATGATAACACATATGCATTTCCAAGCTCTTCGATATTGTAGTGAATGTATGCCCTAATATCCAAATTATGCAACACTCCATATGGCATAGAAGAAAATGCTCCATTCAGATAATCTTCTACTGATTTGAACAGGTGTTTCTTGAATACTGGCCTTGCCCTATCAGTAATATCTACTACCAATGGAATTTCCACACCAGATGATGATGCCATTTCAAAATAAGGTTATAAATAGATAGCTCAAACATGGATAAATACCTTTTCAACTTCAACCCAATTCTAGGAATCTCTGTCAGATCACTTTAAGATTTGTTTTCACTGTTTGATCTCTTTTGCCTCACTCCTCTTCTCTTTCACTTTGTTCGCACTGTGAAGAATGAATGATAGAATGCCTTTTTATTTAAGTTGTAATAAATGCACAACCCTAAAGGTTTCCCCTATACTCTACTTCCCAAGGATTCATCACCGGATTCTCAATTTGTCATGAAATATTCCAGATATTATTCAACATCAATTGCCCTATCACTCAAAATCTTCTGCAACCTTTCACAACTGGTTATAAATTTCAAGAGGGGTTTTTAAGGATCTGCATGAAAATATTCCCCCTAGAGCATTTGGCCTTAGTTACCGAATGAGGTTCCAATATTGGAATTGGGTGTAAAGTCATTCTGTTCATTTGAATTTTCCTTCTTAACCCATATTTTCTTATATGGCTCTCTGACCTCTTCAACCTTATCTTTTCCCTTTTCATCTGATTTGTTCTTTTCTACCAAAGAATTGTTTCTCACATTCTTTCTTCTATAATTTTTTGCAATGTGGCCAGATTTGTTGAATGCATAACAAACAACATTTCCTTACATAGGCTTGAAGTTCATCTAATTTGGTCTCATCTTGCATTGGTTAGAAATGTGTCCAAACATTCCATAAGCATAGTATCTCTTATTTTGGAAATTATTCATCAATGTTCTACACATCTTTGACTTATGACCAAATTTGTTGCATTTGAAACATTGACCCTTAAAGGTAGGACCATTATTTATCATCCTATTTCTGCATTAACTTGCCATATGACCGAATTTATTGCAAGAACTATTAAATTTATAAGCATTAGGTTGTCTTATCAGAGGTCTCTTGTTCTTCTAATGATTGTTTTGTCTGGAAATGAAGGATTCTCCTTTCTCATATCTAATTCCTCACATCTCTTTTCCACTTCTCTGACTTTCTAGCATCTCATCTAGCCTGGCTGAGTTAGCTTTGAATTTTTCTTTGTACTCATTAGTAGTGAAAATTTCATCTCTCAGAATTATGATATTTCTTTCAAGTTCTTACCCATCATTCTTGAATTTCACCAATTCAAGTCTCAACTGATCATTATCATTGAGTTCTTCAAATCCTCTAGCGAGGTAACCTCTAACATAGTTTCAACCTTTAACAGGGTATATAGCCATCCCTTAACGGAGTGATCTATAACAGGATTGATTCCTAGCAAAATCTTATTGTAAAGTCTTTAACCAGACTAGGCTCCTAACAGAGCGAGCTTCAAAAGAGTTAAAAACAAGCTTGTGGGTATTCATCCCCACCATGGTTTTTCCCATTTGGGTTTCCACGTGAAAATCCTATTGGTCATGAGTTGTGCATTTTTGATGTGATGATTAAGTATTTTGTGTTTGAGTGATTATGCATGCAGAGGTAATAGGCTATGGTATTATTGGTATACCACATGCATACATTTATGAGTGAAGTTGTTCTCAAGTATTGAATGTATTTAAAGTGTTCCAACTTATCAATTCATGTTGTATGAAGTCTTACTATGTTTAACTGGTATTGTTAAGTTCAGTCATGAAAAACCAATTGGTATTGTTTTAACTTGATAAGTTGTTGAGAAAGTTTTTGTCTGTACTGATTCACCCCCCTTCTTAGTATCAATTATGGTACTTTTTGTTCATCATTATACAACAATTGGTATCAGAGCAACTCTAGGTCCTCGGTGATATAAGCTTAACCACTTGAGGTAAAAGATCCCGCTGTAATGATGAAGAGGGAAGGTTCTAAGTTCAATAGAGATAACTTCAAGATATGGAAGGACAAAATGAAGATTTACATCAAGAGTATGGGTGCTCAACACTAGAGCTATGTTGAGAATGTTAGAATTCCCAAAGATACTAAGAGGGGGGGGTGAATCAGTATCTAGCTGGTAAAAGAACTTTCTTAAATTATAACATGAAAAGCAATTCAAAACTGTGTACCGATAAACCAGAATTAATGTAGTAAATAAGAATAACAACCACAACATGAAAAACACACCATAACACAATATTTTAATGAGGAAACCCGGTGTGGGAAAAACCTCGGTGGGATTTGTGACCCACAATATTCACTTACTGGTCAATAAGGGAATATTACTGTTTACAATAGGGGCCTGTACATGCAGGAAGGCCAAGTGCCTAGAGCTCATTGCTCAGTTACAAAAGAAGTCTCACTGACTTACAAAAATGGATTATACAAATCCAATGTCTTGTACTACTTCAGACCAGCATCAACTATGCCAGATTGAGTACCAGTTTAAGCTCTGCAACATACATAAACCCTTATCCAATATCTACCTTACAATTCACATATTAGGTCTTCCTTATATCACACACTAAATGATATACAATGATCTCATACTTATATGAGTCATATTACAATCTTCCATGTCGGCTTACAAAAGATTTTACAATTAAATACAAAATATAATTAAACAAAATTCTTGTAGGCCATGGTGTCGGTAATCTTCCTTTTCTGTGCTAGTGAACTTGTATGCTGGTGTTGAGTCTGCAGGTGTCGGTGCTTGCCAGTATCACATGATTGTAAGGTTTCCATCAATGACAATACCTTCAATCACCTACAATTTCTCATTGGAGTGTGCATTTGCCAACAATCTCCCCCATTGGCATTAATGGCAACACTCATGAGAAAAATCAAAACTGTATATCCAAAAATGGTTTGCCAAAATTGTCTTATCAAAATGGTGTGCTCCCCCTGAGCTGATGATGTCTTTCTTCTGATCATTTTTCTCATCTCCACTACTCCCCCTTTGACATCAATGACAAAGGTTGTCATTCACTATCAATGGAGTATGGTTTCTGCCTAGATCCTTGTAAATGGTGGGTTACAATCTGATAGATGTCCGCCAATGCAAAATTTTGACTATTGCTGAACCTTTTGCTATCCTTTAATGCCGCTTCTATTCTCTGAACTGTACCAGTGTGTATGTGCATTTTCTCTTCCGGTGTCTTAAGTCTGGGAACCAGAGCCTCAGAAATTTTTTTTCTCAAAGAAATGAGGTAATCTAGTTTAGGACCTAGTTTGCATTTTAAATCCCTTGCCTTAACCTTTATCTTTTCTTTATCTTTTTCTAACTTCTCAATTTTCTCCTCAAGATCTGCAATGTTCTTTTCAATTTCCAAAAATGGATCTGATGTTCCTATTAAATTATCAGTAATATTGTTAATTTCTTCTTGTGCTTTGCTGATCTCCGAATGTATGTCTTTTGTCAAAATATCAGTTTTGCAGGTATCTTTGTATAGTTTCTTGAAATCCAAAATTGTTTCTCCTAGTGTCGATAATAAGGTTTCCATTTGTTCCTTATTCTTCTTCACTATTTCCTCAAAGAAGTTTTCTTTCTCCTTGTTCATTTTCTCTTTGAATGTGTCTTCATTTATCTGGTCAACTGTCAAAATGTTACCGGTGATGTATTTAGACAATGTGTCTAGTTGACCTAAGGAGTCTTTACTTCCCACAATGCACTTGGGTGCTATCAATTTAAGAATAGGAATTGTGTCATCAACAACCTTGTAGGCTTGTGCATTACACTCAGTGATTTTATTAATAGAATCTAATAATACCTCTATCACATTCGTTGGTTTGAATTCTATCATTGAAGTACCAGATGTCTTCCCAACTATTTTCACAATTTCCATGCCGTCGGTTGTAGTAATAACTTTTCTTGTATCGACCTCTAGTAGGTCAGTTTGTGTTTGCATTTCTACTAGCAAAGGTTTAGGCTTTTCAGTTGTTGTCGGTGGCACTGTCTCGGTTTGAACCTGTATCTTAACTTGTATCTTAACCTGTTTGTGTTTCAGTTTCTCAATCTGTGCCTCACAGGGTTTCTCTGTGCTCTCTACTACCAGTTTTTTTGATGAATCCTCAATATGCACTGTCGGTTTCTCTGTATTCACCTCTGCACTGTCTATTGCTGGTGACTTAGTTGGTTTTTTAGTTTTTGTAGTTGTCGGTGACTCAATAGATTCAATAGTATGCACATCTATCTTTTCGGTTGATTTCTTGTCTACCACAATATTTACCTCTTGGGTGTCTATGTTCATAGTGTATAAAATTTGAGATTTAGGATTTGTATCCTCATGAGGAGTCTCCATACTCTTTGTTGTCGGTTGTGTTTCAATAGTTTCTATTGGTGGAGTATCAGAAAGAGGTGGGGGTAAGTTATCAGTTATTTTTAGGTTTTGGAGGTCCAGCTACCTTACCTTTCCCCGTATCCCTATCCTTTTGGTAGACTTTGATAGTCTTAGGTCATTTAAGTTCTTCGTGTTCCTCTTTTGCAAAAAATAATATATCCCATTGATCCACAGTCTCTTCTAAAATTTCATTCACTCTTCCTGCCATAAGTGCAACATGTCAGTGACCAAATAAAAATATTGTTCGGTTGGCCTCACTGATTAATTGATCTATTTCTTCAAGTGAGTTTACTGGGTGCACAACAAGTAATTTTTCAATTTTTATCTTTTTATCTAACTCAACAATAGCTACCCTTCTGGCTTCTAGTCTTCTTGTATAAATCAGTGGGTATATCATCAACAATCTCCATAAAAAATTTCTTGTAAATGTCTAAGTATAAAATTACACTATTCTCTACGCTTTCTTTATCATCAGTGGAAAGTGTGTTATACAGCTTGCTAATATTTCTCAACTTTCCATCTTCTATTATTTCACTTAGAAGTTTGTCCAGTGGAGCAATATCCTATTTTACCTTCTTCTTCTTTGGAGTTAACTTCTTAACTGGAGGCCTAACTGCATGTTGCTTTTGTCTTGTCTTTCTGGGTGTAGGTGAGGTTTTTTTTTTCCTTGCTACCCTTTTGAATTTGCCCGGTATATCATTTCAGAAGAAGTTGCAACCGGTGAAAGATGAGGTTCCAGTTGAAGTTCTTCCAACTCACTTTCCTTGATACCAGTTTGCTTCAATACATCTTCCTTAATTTATTTAGCTTGTCTAGTGCCCTTCCTCAATGTCTGTTCAATTTTATTTACTCTTTTATGTGACTGAATACCACTTTCAATTGTCTCAGCATTTCCAAATAGTTTCTCATCTGGTTTTCTTGGTGCCTCAAGTAGATATTTTTCATATGTCTCAATTATGTTCTCATCAGCTTCATATCCCATTTCAGTTACCCAAATAGTCCTTGGGACAACTGCTTCCATCCAGATTTCATCTTTCTTTACCACAAAGCATATGTCATCTTTTTTATTTGTCAACAATTGCTTGGGAAAGCCTTGTTCTAGATATCATCTTTGCCTTAAATGCTTGGAGATATTCATTGATGTTCTTATCTTTGTTTTCTCCCATGTTTTTCAGTAGGTTCAGTAGCTGTTTTCCTATCGGTATATCAAATCCAAAGTCTTTCTTACCAGTACTGGGTACTTCTTTAGTAATGTAAAGCATTAAGCATACAAGCAAATTTCCAAATCTGAAAGTTCCCTTCTTGTCACCTTTGATTTTCTTTAGGTTTTCTATTAGTTCATCTTTCAGCCATTCACAGATGCCAATCTTAGCATTGTTGTTCACCAAGTCATAAGGACTTTTAATACATGAGCTAGAGACTGAGTTTAGTCTGTTTGTATGAGTAACTTTGTAGCCAAATACCATGCTAATGAATTTGACATTTTCATCCTTAACATAATTGACTCTAAGTGATCTCTTGTCAAAAGTTGCACCGGTTAGGCTTTTTACAGTGTCATTAGAGACCTTCTTAGTTTTGTCAGGCCTGCTATCGATGGAGGGTAAGCTTGTTACTACCCTAACTGCCTCTTTTGTGATCTTATGAATTGAATCCAACCAAAAGAATTCACCATGCACTATGCTTAGCACAATCCTTATAACATCCTTGGCAAAATTCGGGATACTAAGGATTTCAATAAAACCTAAGGTTTCCACTATCTTATGTTCCAGTTTGATGTTTCTAGATTCATCACTTAAAACAGTCTGATACATATTCTTGATTTCTTCATCTCCTAGTTCTTATATGTGACAATGTATGTACATTCTAGGGTCTTCAGCATATACTACTCCTTTAGGAATTTAAGAGAATGCCCCTAGGGTATCATCTTTCTTTGCAATGTCGGGAATGATCTTAAACACAGGTCTAGGGTGTTTAACTTCTTCCATAATAATAGGCATTGAAATGAATCCAGGAACAGAGGAGGATGCCATGGTTATAAATACCTTAATCTACCTTTAGGTATGTGTGCTCGAATGATTTGCTTCCTTCTTGCTATGGATACCCTTGCTCATAATTTTCATGCTCTTAGGAGATTTGAATGTTCGGTGAATGAAAAATGAGCCAAAACACTTACTTTATAATGTTATTTTCTCCAACTACCACATTTAATGCTTGCTGGTTAAGTCACAAATTAACTCATCTACCAGTAAAGAAGTAATTCAACTTCTCACCATCAATTGAGGGTATATTAGCATGTTTTTAAATTATTTGCCAAACCCCCAAAGGTTTTTCCTTTAGTTAGATGAAGAGTCTCCTGCCGGTGGAGTGATACTCTGTTCTACCGGTGGAGGAGTATTCCCATCAACATTCTGATCTGACTTTCTGATCCATTATTTTGATAATTCTTTCTTTACCTCTTCAACCTTTTCTTTACCTTTCAAGCTGGGTCCTTTGTTATTTGTCAGTGATGCCTTCTACAAAATTTTGCAATATGTCCAATCTTGTTACAAGCATAACAAGTCACATTGTTTTTTGAATAGCTTTCCCATATCCTATGCTGGTATGTGTTTTGCATTGATTAGATAGATGTCCAAATCTTCCACAAACATAACATCTTACATTCATTCTACAATTTTTTGAATTATGACCAACTTTGTTGCATTTAGAACATTGACCGGTGGGTATATTAGTGTTCTGATAATTTCTAGATCTACACTAATTTTCTTTATGACCATACTTGTTACAGTTAAATCATTTCTTATTAAATTTGTAAGCATTAGGTTGTCTTACCAGTTTTCTATGATCATGATTGTTTGCAGTACCAGAGCTTTCACCAACTTCAAAGCCAAGGCCATTTGTATCACCATTAGGTTTTTGATTTTTCATCATGTCAACAAGTTCTTCCGAACTTTTCTTGAATTTCTCCTTATGTTAATTTGCAGCAGCCAATTCACTCTCCAAGATTCCTTTCTGTCTCATGAGTTCATTTGTGTCATTTTGTGTATGCATCAAGTCTGTCTTCAACATATCATTTTCATGGCTAAGTCTTGTGTTTTCATTTCCAGCATCATTCAGTATTATAATCAAGTCCTCTTCATTCTTCTTCCAATTTTTAGTTTCTTTACAAAATCTCATAGTCATATCTTCCATCTCATTCTTCATTGTACTGTTTTCTTGTCTCAGCTTGTTTACCAAATCATTAAGAGTTTATTTTTCATCATCATTATTCTGCATCTTTTCACAAAGTTCTCTTCTCTTATTCCTTGCAATAGTGAGATTTTCTTGAAGTCCTTGAATGATATCCTGTGCAGCCTTTAGATCATCTTCAAGTTTGATATTCTTCACTTTTTCTGCATCATAGTCTAAAAGAGCTATTTCCAAATGCTTTCTCAAGTTTTCCATCTCTACCGGTGTCAAGATCTTCCTCAATCTGTTAGGCTTTTGAAAATAGAGGACCGAGCTCTGATACCAATTGTTAGGATTCCCAAAGATACTGAGAGGGGGGGTGAATCAATATTTGACTGGTAAAAGAACTTTCTTAAATTATAACATGAAAAGCAATTCAAAACTATGTACCAGTAAACCAAAATTAATGCAGTAAATAAGAATAACAACCACAACATGAAAGACACGCCATAACACAATATTTTAACGAGGAAACCCAGTGTGGGAAAAACCTCTGTGTGATTTGTGACCCACAATATTGGCTTACTAGCCAATAAGGGAATATTACTGTTTACAATAGGGGCCTGCACATGCAGGAAGGCCAAGTGCCTAGAGCTCACTACTTAGTTACAAAAGAAGTCTCACTGACTTAAAAAAATGGATTATACAAATCCAATGTCTTGTACTACTTCAGATCAGCATCAACTATGCCAGATTCAGTATCGGTTTAAGCTCTGCAATATACATAAACCCTTATCCAATATCTGCCTTACAATTTGCATATTAGGTCTGCATTAATCCTTCCTTCTATCACACACTAAATTATCTACAATGATCTCATACTTATATGATTCATATTATAGTCTTCCATCTCGGCTTACAAAAGATTTTACAATTAAATACAAAATATAATTAAACAAAATTCTTGTCGGCTATGGTGTCGGTAATCTTCCTTTTCGGTGTCGGTGAACTTGTATGTCAGTGTTGAGTCTGTCGATGCCGGTGTCTACTGGTATCACATGATTGTAAGGTTTCCATCAATGACAATACCTTCAATCACCTACAATTTCTCATTGGAGTGTGCATTTGCCAATAGAGAATGCCTATTTGATTCCCACCGGCACTTTGACTGATGATCAGAAGAGAGAGATTCAGGAAGATGGGCAAGTCATGGAAGTCCTTATTAGCAGCCTATCAGATATTGAGTTTATTGATGTACAAGGCAAGGACACTCCTAAGGATGTATGGGATGTGCTGGAAACCATTTATGGTGATGATGAGCATGTAAAGCAAGCTAAGGAAGAGAGCCTTAGAGGAAAATTTGAAGAAAAGAGGATGGTTGAAGGAGAGACCATTCATAAATATGGCATTAGGATTAAGACTGTGGCTGGAGATATCAAAAGTGCTGGTGGAATGATTGAGGATGCCATCATTGTTAGTAAATTCTTGAGATCATTGTTACTGATCTATGCAATTAGAGTTGTTGCTATCCAGGAACTAAGGTCTGCTGATAAAACCAAGGTATCCTTAGACTCTATCATTGCAAAGTTGACTACATATGAGTTGAATAGCTATGATGGCAGTGCTCAGAAGACTGAGTCAACCTTTAGAGCATCTATTGCACCATCCAGAAAAGAAAAAGAAACTAGTACCAATTATGAATCCAGATAATGCAGAGATATGGATGATGAAGAGATTCTGATGGAGTTTGAAGCTCTTCTTGCTAAAAGACATCTAAAAGGAACTGGTAAATATAGAGGTAAGCTTCCTTTAAAATGTTTCTCCTGCAACAAGATAGGACATATAGTTGTTATTGTCCTAACAGTGATAATAAGGATAAACCAGAGAGGTTTAGATAGTATAAAGGAGGAAATAGGAGAAATTGTCTTGTTGCTATAGATGAAGGTGTTACTGATGAAGAATCGGAGGATGAAGAGAGTGAAGATATAGTGTTTTTAGTTGTAAAGGAAGAACTATTTGACAAGAAAGCACTTGTCTCTCGCATTGACAACTCCAATGAGTGGATTATTGATAGTGGTTTTTCTCACCACATGACTGGTAACCGAAGAAAGTTTCATCTCTAGAAGAATATGATGGAGGTGTTGTCAGATTTGGAAATGATGCACCATGCTTTGTAAAAGGTAAAGGATCCATCTCACTAAATGGAAAGAGAATTGCAGATGATGTCTACTGGGTAGAAGGTCTGAAGCATAACCTTTTAAGTGTTGCTTAGTTGAATGAAAAAGGACTCACTCTGAAGTTCAAAGGTGGAATCTGCAGTATAATTGGAAAGAGTGGTGAACTTATTTCCATTGGTAAGTAGACCAAAGGTAACCTATTTCAGTTGTATGCTAAGATTAGTTAGTGTTTGATTACCAAGTTTGATGACAGTTGGATATGGCATAGGAGACTATCATATGAACTTTGACAATATTGTTAAAGCTAGTAAGATCAAGGCAGTAAGAGGATTGCCTTTGCTGAACAAACCTGAGAATTATTTGTCTAGAGAATGTCAACTTGGGAAGATGTCTTCCTCAACTTTTAGAGGTAAGTCTTTTTCAGCAGAAAATTTACTTGACCTTGTGCATACTAATTTGTGTGGTCCTATGAAAACTACAAGTATTCAGGGAGATACGTATTTTATGATTTTTACTGATGAATTCTCAAGAATGATGTGGGTCACATTCTTGAAAGACAAGTCTGAAGCATTTGGAAAATTCAAAGCCTTCAGAGCATTAGTAGAAAATAAATGTGACCAAAGGATAAAGTGCCTAAGAACTGATCAAGGAGGAGAATTCACTTCTGATGAATTCAACAAGTACTAGGAAGATAGCGTTATCAAGAGGTAGTTGTCTACCCCAAGGACACCACAACAAAATGACATAGTAGAAAGGAATAAAAGGAGTGTATTTGAAGCTGCGAGAACAATGTTGATCCAAGGAAAGGTTGCTCACACTTTTTGGAGAGAAGCGGTGAGCACTGCAGTCTAGACAATGAACCGATTACTTATCAAGAAAGGAAAAGATAAAACCCCTTATGAGTACTAGACTGGGAAGACTCCCACTATGAGTTACTTTAAGGTATTTGGGAGTAAGTGCTATATCAAGAGAAGTGAGCATTTGAGAAAATTTGATGCTAAAAGTGATGAAGGAATATTTCAAGGATATTCCACTAAGAGCAAAACTCTCAAGTGCTACAACAATAGAACACAGAAGATTGTTGAAAGTATCAATGGTGGGGTTGATGAATCCCCTAGGAACCTAAGGAAACATGTAGCAAGCAAGTGGAAGATGAATCGGGTATAGCCTTCTGGGAACCAGTTAAGAAATAAACTAGTAAAGATCTCAGTGTTCCTATACCGATAGAAGCTGCAGTAAGAGAATAAGAAGAGGTAAGTGAAGGAGAAGAAGATAAGATAGCAGATCAGGCTAGAGTCATTACTAGATATGTGAAACTACATCATGATCCAAAGAAAATCATAGGAGATAAAGATGTAGGGATACTCACAAGAAGAAAAGTGAAAGAAAACTCTTGCCTAATTTCTAAATTAGAACCCAAGACTTCTAGAGAAGGAATTACAGATGAAGAATGGATTAAAGCAATGGAAGAGGAGCTAGACCAGATAGAAAAGAATGTAACATGCTCTTTGGTACCCAGCCCAGAACACAAAAATGTCATAGGTACCAAATGGGTCTTCAGGAATAAGCTAAATGAAGAAGGTACAGTTATAAGGAACAAGGATAGGCTTGTATGAAAGGGATACGCTCAAGAGGAGGGAGAAGACTATGGAGAAACCTTTTCCTTTGTGGATAGACTAGAAGGTTTTCAAATGCTACTTGCATTTGCAACATTTAAAGGATTTAAGGTATATCAAATGGATGTGAAGTCTGCGTTCTTTAATGGAATCCTTGAAGAGGAAGTATATATAGGGAAACCGAAAGGGTTTGCCCTATCAGAAGATAGTAACATGGTATATAGATTACACAATGTCTTGTATGGATTGAAACAAGCACCTAGGGAATGGTATGAAAGGAAACATTCTCATCTTGTGAAGATTGGATTTTAGAGAAGTGAAGATAGCAACATCTACTTGAAATCAGAAGGTGATCATATTCTGATCTATGAAGTATTTGTAGATTACATAATCTTTGGAGGAGATGATGAAATAAGCCATGCATTTGCAGATATAATGAAGAAAGAGTTTGAGATGTCTTTGATTGGAGAGATAAATTTCTTCATTGGTTTACAGATTTAGCAAATGAAAGAGGGTATCTTTATTACCCAATCCAAGTATGTCAAAGAGGTATTGAAGACTTTTGGCATGGAGGAGAGAAAACTGGTTGGTACACTGATGGTGACCGACTATAAACTGACTAAGGAAGATGATTCAGTAGTGGTAAATGAAAAGGAGTACCGACCAATGATCAGTAAGCTACACTATGTGGTACACAATAGACCAGATATTGCTTATGCAGTGGGCATAGTAGCTCGGTTTCAGAAATGTCCTAGAGAATACCACTTGATAGTAGTCAAGAGGATTCATAGATATCTAAAAGGAACAATTGACTATGGATTGTGGTATCCATATAATGGTGACTTTAATCTCAAAGTGTATACTAATGTTGATTGGGCAGGTAATGTGGACAACCAGAAGAGCACAACTAGTGGAGCGTTCTTTCTTGGTGGAAGATTAGTATCATGGACGAGTAAGAAGCAGAGTTGTACTTCCCAGTCTATAACTGAAGCAGAATATGTGGCAGCATTTATGAACTACACTCAAGCAATCTGGATGAAACATGTATTGGAAGGTTTCAAAGTACCTATATCTGAACCGGTGAATATATTTTGTGACAACACAAGCACAATAAATATTTCCAAGAATCTGGCATTGCATGCTAGAACTAAGCACATTGAGCTTAAATATAACTTCTTAAGAGAGAAAGTTCAGAATATGGAGGTTGTACTTCAACATGTTTCCAGTAAGGAGTAGCTAGCAGATATATTCACAAAGCCCTTACCAAAGACTACATTTACCTATTTGAGAGGTGAATTAGGGGTTCTTCCCCTTCATGAAGTCAATTAAAAGTTGTGTGCTCCGCATCAGTTAGGTACTATAGTGACAAATCTTTCAAGATTGATGTGTTAAAGGATACTACTCCATAGGGGGAGCAGCATAGTGGAGTATGGAAGCTTGTGCCTCCACTTTGGCATTGCTGTCAGAGGGGGAGAAGATATATGATAATGCAAATACACTAGTCTATGATGTTTACAGTTGTAATGCTACACTAAGTATTGCCATCAATACCAAAGGGGGAGATTGTTGGATATTGTTGGCATATGATGAACCGACATGATGATATGATGATAATGTATGTTGTCATTGATGTCAATAAGTACAAGTAAACCAATATGCAGATTAAAAGAAGTTGGTGAACCGGTATGAAGAAATATGAAGAGATGTTGTGAACCGGTGTCGAGGTTTCACTAAGTATGACTACCGGTTGGTAGTCTCAGCTCTAGGGTTTCTGGTTTGGCAATCCAGCTTGTGCGATGCAATTGAAGACATCCTATAATGAGTTAGCTAAGAGATGAGAATGAGATCGAGGTGCCACATCAGTTTTGTGCATGTGAAGGATTTCCTTGAGGATCTTTCATGTGAAGATCGATTGCATTAAATGTCTACCTCGGGAATGAACATTCTTCTTAGTAGTATGAGAAGAAAATGTGATGGGTTACTAATTCCCATATATCATGAAGAATGAACGATGCAAATTGTCTTGTGATCTATTTAAGATTGTATTGCTTTATGAATTGTGTTTGGATAGTCATAATTGGACCGCTTGTATTGTAAACCTAAATGCTTAGGGTTTAGGGTTTATGCTACCGACCTAAGTGTTATCTATAAGGTTGATGATGTTTGTTGTTGTAAGTTGTTGGAAAATGTTGTGTGTGTATCTGAGTGATGAGATACTTGCCAGACCAGTAAGAGGAATACTGCAAAGTGTGATTGCAGAAGAGAGGAATTGAAAAGGATCTGCCTTGGCATGTAGTGTTGCTATTAGATCAGAGTTTTACCTGTTGTCTTCTAACCATTTCAATAGTTGGAAAATCCTTTTACTGGGTAGCTTTAATAGGCTTATTGTAAATCCCTTAACCAGGTGACTCAAGATCATTGAGTTCTTCAAATCCTCTAGCGAGGTAACGTCTAACAGGGTATATAGCCATCCCTTAACCAGGTGATCTTTAACAGGATTAGTTCCCAGTAGAACCTTACTGTAAAGTTTTTAATCAGACAAGGCTCCTAATAGAGCGAGCTTCAAAAGAGTTCAAAACAAGCTTGTGGGTATTCATCCCCATCGTTGTTTTTCCCATTTGGGTTTCCAAGTGAAAAATCTGTTTGTCATGAGTTGTGCATTTTTCATGTGATGATTAAGTATTCTATGTTTGAGTGATTATGCATGCAGAGGTAATAGGTTATGGTATTACTAGTATACCACATGCATACAATTATAGGTGAAGTTGTTATCAAGTATTGAATGTATTTGAAGTGTTCAAACTTATCATTTTATGTTGTCTAAAGTCTTATTGTGTAACTGGTATTGCCATGGTTAAGTTTAGTGATGAAGACAACCGGTTGGTATTGTTTTAACTTGATAAGTTGTTGAGAAAGTTTTTGTCTGTACTGATTCACCCCCCCTCTTAGTACCAATTAGGGTATTTGTTGTTTATCATTATACAACAACCACATCATGCTAAGGGTGAACCCGCTTGCCACATGTGATGGTCAATTTTTCAGATTGACTAAAGATGATTGTACGATGTTCCATTTTGAAAGAAGATCGACGGTTCCGTTTTTAATTTATTTCAATTGGAAGTTAGAGTCGTTATTTCACTCACATGAGTAGTAATGGTGGATGACACAATGACATTTCATTCTAGACAATAATAAAAGATCTTTCAAATATTTCTTTGATTCATAAAGTGATTCATAGTGATTTAGAGGACATCCCTGCAGCCGAAGAAGATTCAGACAGTTTCTCACAGCACAAAATTGTTAATCCCCTAGTGTTTAAAAAGTAGTAAGTTGTTAAAATACCCCTTCTTTGTTCACTAAATAATTGAAGTGTGAATTGTGTAGGTAATTATAGGAAAAATCTCACAAATTGTTTTAGGATTCAGAATTTGATAAGAATTTGCATATTAATGTGTTTCTCTTGTGGTTTTTTGTGTTGAATCCTAATTTATTTTGACTTTTGTGGTTAAGTGATAGAAACCCTAGTCTGGTAAGATGGCTCCCTCACAAAAACATTCAGGGAAAACTGAATATTTGAAGAGAAATATTTTTGATGATTTTCTCAATCAATTAAAGCCCTCAACAAATGATAAGTACCAAGGGAAAAAATTTGTTCATGGTAAAATCCTGGGAGAAGGGTTGACTGATAAATCATATAACTTGGCGAATGCTAGGGTACCGATTACTAGGATAGATATATTAAGTTATGGTATGGACAGAGAAATTTACATTCCCCACTCTCAAGTCCCTAGCAATATGGTTCGGGTAAATTAGTGGTAATGACTGTGTTCATGGATATCGACCTTCTTAAGGTTGTTGCAAATAGATATGACCTTGTCTCAAGGGTTATAAGGGGAAATAAAGGAGAGACTCTGTTGACAATTAGAAGAGAGGAATTTCAAGAAATGTTTTACTTATATGAACTATCTGCTAACCTAGTACAAGTAGATTTAAATGAGTTAAAGACAGAGTATTATAGAATGAAATATTTTATTAGAACTATCTTTCTTCCAATGCATTTGGCTAGATTAGGAGAGACAATGTACTACATTGGCCCTAGTTCAAAGGAGTCATTCCCCATTGGTCCTTTTGCTCCTTATTTTCAGGCTACCTTTTTCTCTCTATGTCAGATCTTGGGTTTCAATCCAATTATAGTTATGCCACCTGATTTCATGTATATGGCCATGTAAATTCAACATATAGATTATACAATGAGTTTTAAATTTGCCCCATACCTTGAAGAGAAGATTCATGAGGGGTTGCAGGATATTAAAAATAAAGTGGTTGGCACTAAATTTTATTGGTATTCCTTGCTCATGCACATGTTCTTATATCGGAATGTGGATTACTTTAAAGGTACTATGATACTCAAGAGATCAATTGACAATAAGGAAGTTTCATTGCAACTTTGGAGCATGAATATGTCTTGGGATAGATAGGAGACTAGTTTTGTGAGATCTGATAATAACTTTTCTTTTGGGTTGAGACAACGATTGAAACTGAACCCACCAAGGATCCCCAATGAGTTGTATGAATTTGTAAGGCCTAAAGAGAAGTTTCCACTTCTGAATATTGAGCACAATTGGGGATATTTCATCCCTTATATTATTAGCACTATAATTAGAATTTATGGCTTTTATGGTCAGCCACATGTGTTTCTTTTTAGTGTTCCTTTGAGAATGGGTTTTGCTGAAGTAATATAATTAAAAGGAAAAGGAAAAGAAAGATTTTTTCCTGATTATAATATAATCCCATATTTTTTTATTTTGAAAGAGGATAAGAGAATTTTGACAAATTCTTTGCACCATATCATTTAGGGGTTAACACAGCTAGACACAGTAACCCCGAGGAGTTTTATAATATTTTTAAGGCAAGAATAAAAGAAGGTCTATTGCCTCATGAGCACAATTTTCTTGAGGATATAATTAGAAATGATTTTGATTTCATGACTTAGGATTGGAGGAAAGAGAAATGGATAGTTTCAGGAAGTTATGGGCTATAATTAAGAAAATGGATCCAAGCTATGATTCAACAAAAGATTTTACTCCATTTTGTTCTAAAGTCAATTTTTTTGTGAACAAGTTTGATGAATTGATTCTTGCATTGATGGAGAATAATGCCAAACTTGAAGATGTCCACGACTGACAAGTTGAAAGAAGACATGTACATCATCCAACACCCATCACAATGGAGGAATCCATTTTGATTCATCAAAAGAGGATGCCACAGTCATTCTCATGACCTTCTCTACCTCAAAGAACAAATGGCCTGATAGAAGAGAGATCTATTTATGAGCCCTCTCAAAATAGAGAAAGAGAAGAAACAAATGGTGAAGAAGACAACAACAACGACAGCGGATAATTGGTGAGGAGAAAAGGTAAAAAGATAATGAAGACAGAGCCTTCCCCAAAGGTGCAAATCAAGCCTTTTAAAGGAGTCAAAATCATTGATCTTGATGACTCAGATAGAAGTCCTTTGCCACCAACCATGCCCTTTTCACCTTTAAGGCAGGTTGAAGAACAAATGGAGGAAGATATGCTTGTAGTAACAAGTACAGAGATGCAAATTGGTATTCTTTCTTTACCCCGTAGTTTGGAGTTGGACCTCACTCCTTTAGATATTCAGGGTAGATATTTCATGGATGTAAGGAAGGAGGCATGTGATAAGTTTCTTGAGGATGATTTTTTTGTGAGAAGCCTGATCTTTTTTCAATTAGTATGGAAGATGAAAATTTAAGAATTTAAGAAGAGAACTGTCGAGAGAAAAGATTAGAGGCCAAATAGATCTGAACATGAGAATAGGGAAGAAGTTAAGAGTGAGATGATGGAAGAGTTCAAGAGAATCACTGGAGATGAGGACGGGATGATTGTAAGTCAGGCTAAAGTTCTAATTTTACCAGAATGGGATATATCAGATATAGTGGCCTTTGATGCAATTAGGAAATCAAAGGGCCAGCAATTTAGTTCATAGGAGGAAGCAAGGTTTTCATTGAAAGGATCGGATTTTGTAGATGATTATGCAACCTTGGAAATATGGGCATCAGAGGAAGGACCTAGAAAGCCTAACATTAGTGACATAAATCCCAACTTAAGGGGAGGCCCTATTGTAAAGAGAGCATCTGACACATCAAGTGTGGAGGCTACAAAGTTGAATGTTGATGTTGTCAAATTGGCTCATGAAACTTCAAAAAGAGAAGCCTTGGAAAAGATAGAGTTAATGAGAAAATTTGACAAGATTTTCAATGATTATAATGCAGTTCAATAGATGTGTGTAGAGTTGTAAATGAGAGTGAAACTTCTTGAGAAAGGTAAGATAAGAGTCTCCTCTTCTCTATTTATAGGGACATCAGTGTCATCAACATCCAGGTCATCACCCATTATCCATGAAGAAGAAGTAGTTCAACCTGATATCAATGTTGATGTCCCCAATATATCATTCGTGTCATATGATGATGATGAGCCCGAAGCCACAAGATCTACTGATCCAACTCAATCTTAGCTCTTGGGAAAGATTACTGAATTAGAAAATAAGTTGAAGGAATTAGAATATCAATCATCCTGGCAACAAAGGGAGATAATTATTTTAGTGCTAACTCATTTAAATAAAAATGTTGATAGTAGACTTAACAAATTCCATGCCTTGTATTCTTTATTATTTAATGATATTAAAAAATTGGATGATGATAAAGAGATGGTAGTTCCCTTGTTCAGAAAATGGTTGCAATGGGGAAACAAACTTAGAATAATGTCTATGGCTTCCAAGTATCATGCTGAGAGGCCACCTATACTCCAACCAACCTATTTGTTGGTAAAATCAATGCAAGAGGCCCAAATTTTGCTAGAAAATATAGAAAGAAAGATAAGGGAGCTGATGAGAAATTTTACTCAGTTGAGTGAAACTCTTTTGTCAGATATTGAGGATTAAAATGGGATAGTCAAGCCTCTAAAATTTTGGAAAGAGAAGGCAGAGAGAGTCATCAGTACCCAGGTAGAATCAATATGTGAATGGTTGAATATGGATATGCTAGAGGATAGTATGGACAAAATAATTGCCACAAGATCATTTTTTAAATTTTTTGAAAGAGAGGCAAATCAAGTAGTTGTTATATACACTCCATACAGAGCTAAAGCTGATGAAGTCATGAGTTATAAATGGCCATCCGATGAAGAGTATAATGTATGGAGTAGGATGTATCTGAATGATGAATAATGGTTGTAAACAGTTTGGTATAATTGTGTTTGTCTTCTAGTGGCAGATATCTTTTTGAACTGGAACAACAACAATGATAGTAAAATACATCATGAATTTTAGAGAAGTGGCTGCAGATTTTGATATTGGTTATAACTTTCCTAAGAGTGGAATATTGTTGTAACAATCTTCAGGTATGTGTAACCATCCTAATGACATGTGTCTATTGGCCTGAAGCTTGTTTTCTCCCATGTTTTCTATAAAAGGGAAATCAAGGCCATTAGAAAGGGTTCTGAAATCTTTGAATAGGGTCTCTTTATGTAGCTCTAGTCTATAGGATTAGGTTCCAGTTTTGAGAAGTCATGAATAAAATAGGAGAAAACTATAATGTCATTTTGTAGAGAAAAATAGAAGATAGTCATTATTTTCAAATTTCAAATGGGTGTCTACTATAAATGAAATGTATTCAATTATTTGATAGAAGATGGCTTTTGAAGTTAATACAAATATAATTTCAAATCATTACTCTCCTGTGTATGATTTTTTCTTCTTTTGAGTCAATGGGGTCAAGGGTTTCATTTGTTTGTTTTATTGTTATGATGTATATAGTTTTTCATCTCACGCTTTAATACAAGGGGTTAATTAAAATGCTTGAATGAAATTACAGAGGGATAGAGCTTGTACTAAGATTTGATAAATAGTTCGGGTGAGAAATTGCAAAATGAAATCATATTGTAATGCATTATCATTTAAGATTAAATCAGCTATTGGATAAATTTCTATCAAGTTTTCAGTGATGGTTTAGAAACTCAAAGCCCAATGGAGTAAGGCACTGGTAAATGCTAGAAAATGTCATTAGGTTATTAATTTCTTATCTGTTTCAGTTATGATCTATCATAAATTATTATAATCAAGACATATTTCCAAGTTTATATGTATGTTTAAGGTATCATGTTATCTCATGCTCCAGATAAGGTCGAGGATCACTAAAAAAATTGCCATTCATGAGCATTTTTCCTACTATTGAGCCAATACAGGAGATTATCTGCTTTTTTTTTAGCATAATTTGTGAATGTGGAGCAAAGATCACAAATTTTCCAAGGGATTACCCTCCTAGGTCTTCCAGATCCCATAGTGTAGAAGGATTTGCAGTTGGTCCAACTCTAAAGGATATTGATAGTTGGAAGTGGCTTTCCATAGGTATTTTGAGGAATCAACTTGGTTTCTGCCTCCCGCAGTGTAAACCCATTTTCGGACACCAACAAAAATGGCGACTTTGCTAGGGAATAATGCATAGTTGTAGTAAGTATTGTTGACCATTTAGGAAAATTGCATTGAATTTTCATAATGTTTCTGTGAATTGATAGTTGATCTCGTTGTTTGGTGTTTTCGGCTCATGATTTTTTGCACGTAAAAAGATGTTCTACATTTTGTGAGAAAGGCATTCCTGTTTGTGAGAAAGGTTCACAAATTTCTTTCAAAGATTACCAAGTAGTGTATTATTTGGTATCCCAAAATGATTTGGGTGGTGACTCTGAGGTCTTTGTGCCAGTGCATATATTTTTTAAAATTCTAACAAATTTTGAAGAATTTTGTTACTATGAGTAAAGCGAAGAACACCCAAGGTTACATGAGGCTTCTACCTGAAGAGAAGTTGGAAGAGCTTCATGGAACTCCATAGAGAAATGGGACAAGAAGAAATGCATAAACTAGCACCGCTCCCTCATCATGGAAACCTAAGAACAAGAATGCAAGTAAGACACATTTAAATCTTGTTCCTGAAGTTCATACATCATCTTCTAAAAGTTCTGAATCAGATAGTTTAGGATTTTCCAATGCCTTGTTCAATACACCTATTTAAGAAGAGGTGCAACCACATAGAAAAGAAGTTCCTCAACTTTAGTATTCAGAAATGAAGAGAGGTCGGATTAGAAGTAGAATTCATCAAAGTGAAAATTCTATTGGTGTACCCCCTCCTCTGGGTCTCACAATAGAGTTTTCTCATGGTTATGAGTCAATTTAGGAACAAGGTAATGTGAAATTAATTGATTTAGATGATACTTTTGGATCTAAGATAACTTTATCAGATCCTGAAGAAGTTTGTGGAGATATAGACACATTGATAAGGGAGCTCCAAGAACAAATAGAAATGAGAAATATGAGAGAAAAAAAAAGGAATTTGAAGTCATTAGAGATGTAATAGAAAGAGAGGGTCTAATACAACAACTCGCAACAGTTAAAGAATTAACTTGGGAAAATGATAAGCCTAGTGTTGAGGGTCCTATTCTAAAAGGGATCTTAGATTAAAAAAATATGAAAAAATTAGTAGATTCTAGTCAGCCAAGTGCTCGGATTCCTAAGTTAGATAGAGATAAAGGAAAACAAAAGGTATCTGGTATTAAGATAGATGATGAAATATTTTCAAATATCCCATATCTGAGTCAAGAATTATCCCAAGTTGACATTGAGCTAGAAAGAGCTAGGATAGAAAATGAAACTCTTGCAAAAGAGTTGAAGAGAATTGAGATGGAAGCTTCAAGTGCAGAAATGAAGAGAAAGATTGATTTCCTTAAGTTGTCAACATTGAATAGTGTTTCATTTGCTTATGGTCCATCAAAAACTCAGGCTATTTCTGGTATGATTTCTATAGCAACACCAAATGTCAGTACAAATACTCCTTCCCAGAATGTTTAGAATACCCAGAATACTAGAGTTGCAATTATTGGGTAGGGAAACCAAGTGGCTACTCAAAGCATTAGTCAGCCCCAACTTTCTAAAGATTTTAGTGCTGCTACTAAGGCTAGCACTAGAACAAATACTATTGCGACTAATACCACAACAAATGTTGTAGGACAAGTTGTTGTTGGGTAGTTTCAAAGAAGACCTATTCATCTAGAAGATATAAGAAGTTGTATTTCGATGGGATACCATGATATCCTAATGCAATCCCAAATGACTTAAGGGATAAATTCAATAAGTTTGCAAGGAATAATGTTATTACTGGTGAGGAAAATCTAAGGGCATTCACTGATAAGTTAAATGGTTATGAAGTGGAGTATGGGGATGTTGTCATGAAACTATTTGTGCAATCTCTGATAGAGGATGCTAGGGATTGGTACAGAGGGTTGCCAAATGCAAGTATCGGCTCCTAGGAAGAATTTGAGAGGTGTTTCAAAGAGCAGTATGGTGATAAAATGAATGCAAGCTTCATGTTAAATGAGTTTAATAACATCAAGAAGTCATTATATGAGGATGTGGGTGATTTTAATATCAGGTTTCAAAAGACCATGCATAAGTTGTTTCAGGTTTTAAGGTTGGATAATAATGTTTGTCTGACCATATATATGAATGCATTTGATGAAAAAATGGCATACATCCTTAGAGATAAAGATCCTTAAAATATTAGAGATGCTTTTAGGATATCTATTAACATTGAAGGGAATAGAAGAGATTCAGGTAATCTTGGAAGAAGAGAGGATCCTAGATTTTGTAAGAGTACAAAGGATAAAGTTGAAAAGTATTTAGGGTCAAAACCTAAAGAGTAAGAGAAATGGGACATGGTACTTAATACCTTGAAGGATTTAAAATTGAATATGGCAAAGAATGATAAGGGTCCTATACTAGAAAAGCCATAGTTTAATAAATTTAATAGACCCCCAAGATTGCAGGATTATCCTTACAATGCAAACTGGAAGGATGACAAACCAGTTTAGCAGCAAAAGAGTAAGAAGCAGCATCAAACTCCTGATCCATTGCAAAAACACACAGTGAATGTTGTTGAGGATACACCTTGGTGTGTTTCTTGTCAATCACTCCCCTCACCTGAATATTATGTTGTTGCATAATTTATTTTTTCCAAAGATGAGTTACATGAAGATGGAAAAGGAACCTTTGAGGATGATAATGTTGATTGTCTCATGACTACTTCTTACCTCAAAGGGATATAATATTTTTCTGATATCAAGACTCAAAATCTAGATATAGATCTCTAGAGGAAGAGAACAGAATCATACCACCAGCAAGTTTTTTTCTGGTGATGATTTATGTGCTAATGATCAAATATGTAATGTTGAACAAGGAGAGAATTATGTATCCAAGAGAAGACCTTCAAGTGAAAATATTTCCCGAATAATAGTTGTCATGGTAACTCGGGGTAAAAGAAATTATCAGTTGAGAAGCAGAACAGTCGATGAAGACTGGGGAAAGCCTTCAAGTTTATTTATTAAAGAGTTGAAAAATAAAGATAAGGAGGTCAAGGAAGATAAGTTGAGGAAGGATACAATCAAAATCAAGGAGGTCAAGAAGAAGGACTGGGTTAAGAAAGATGAAATTATAAAACCTAGGGAGAAAATTGTTTCACCTAAGGTGAAGATAAAGATGGTTGGAAAATTTGCTTCGCCTACTAGAGAAGACATGAAGAAAAAACAAAATATTGAAAGCAACAAACCAAGGAAACCTGAAGAAAAATTAGGCATGTCCCTTGAATTACCAGTTTGCACACCTGTTGATATGCTTCAATTGCTTTCTCAAATTACCGTTAAGGTTCCTTTACAAGAAATGCTAAGAATTGAAGAGCATAAAGCGAAAGCCATGGCCTGGGTTAGGGGTGTTTCTTCTTCTACCAAGATTGAACATGATAATCTTTCTAATAATGTAAAGTAATGAGTGAATACAAATGAGACAAAGGATAAAGAGTTGCAGGGAATGGTTTCTTAGATTCCCCAAAGTTATCTTGAAGATATAGTAGGTGAGAGCCCTGATAATGTGGACCCTTTCTTTTTGAGTGTTATTATAAATGGAGGAGTTCTAAAGAATTGTATGATTGATTCACGGGCCTCAAATAATGTCATGTTAGTGAGGATAATGCAAGATATGGGTTTAAATCTAGATACTTCTCAGGAAGATGTTGTGCTATGGATTCAAGAGAAGTACCTGTGATAGGTACCATAAGGGTTCTATCTTATAGAATTGCTACTTTCCCTCAGAAGGAGCTAACCATGAGTGTCCTAGTTGTAGATATCCCACCTCATTATGGGATGTTGTTACCAAGGAAGTGGAGTGCATCTATGGGTGGAATTTTGCAGTGTGATTTATCTTATGCCACTTTTTGTATTGATGGCAAAAATTAAAGATTGAAAGGGAGTCAAGAGTGCCACATATGATGATACATGAAAAAGACTCTAATCAAGATATGTCATGCCCAAAATTTAGGGCAAAAATGGAACAAATTCTTTTTTAAAGAACATACTAATTAATTAACAGTTTCACTCACACGACAAGCGTTATAGAAATTTCCATAATTATATTCGAACTAGTTCTGAGACGAACCAAGCATCGATAGTTTGTTAAATATTATTTGCGGAAAACTAACTGGTTTAATTTTATCTCCACGAGATACCTAGTCATTAAGTTTATTAAATCAATCATGCTTAAGGAATAGGAGAGGAAAATTAATTCAATCTCCACTATGACTATATAGTCTAAACTTCCAATTATAAATTTCTATTAATAACTTACTTCAAATTATAACCATAGTTATATATATATATATATATTTATAATTAAATACTTAATCCAAATTATGACCAGAGTTATATATATATATATATATATATATATATATATATATATATATATATATTTACATATATTTTATATATATTTTGATTCTTTTTCAAAAAACACAATAACTATCTAACATAAAAATCAACATTTCTCCAACCCTATTTAGGGTTCTATTTTTTTTTTATATATACATTAACAATTCTAAATTATCATAATATTTTAAATTCCTTTGCCCTAGCCCTACCCGGGCTAGGGTTTAATCTTTTTTTTATTACCACTATTTATTTTTTTCACAGGGCCGAACAACGGCGACGGCCATATTTTTGTGCAGGGTTTTGAAGAAGGCATAGGAGAAGGGCCGCGGGCGCCATTGTGTGGGCGCACAGTGGGCGCCGCGGCACCACTGTGTGTCCACACAGTGGGCGCCGCTAGTGGCTCACACCATTGTGTGGGCACATAGTGGCGGCCGCGGCCGACCACTATGTGACCACACAGTGGGGAGCCGAGCGGCTCTCACTGTGTGTTCACACAGTGGGCGCCGCGCGGCCCACACTGTGTGTACACACAGTGGGGTCCGCATGGAATCCAACACAATTCCATTCTTTTTTTTAAATTTTTTTTTTTTAAAATATATTATATATAAATATATATATATATATATATTTATATATATATATATATTTATATTTATATAAATTTATATATATATATAAGTTTTATGGGTGAATATATATAAAAATACATTTTTTTTTAATAAGATTTACATACAAAATTTTAAACAAAATAACAAAGGGAAAGCATAATGTAAATGAAAATTTCATGTGCACAAATAAATGAAAATATATATATATATATGTATATATATACTTGGCATATAAACTTAAGCCCTTTTATTTATTTATTTTGATTGCTGATAAAAGAAATCGATATAGATCTTTTGCCTAAACTTTTATTCTAACACATCTTTTTTTTAAAATACATCATACGAATCTGAATAAAACATATTCATTGATTTTCCCACTAATAAAACAATTACTTAAAGCACCCTTACCCTTTTTAAATACTTAGGATCTTTCAGCAAAATAATTCACACTTTTCAACAAGTAGAATATAGATAAAATTTATTTGAAAACTAATTTTTTTTTTTTCCCATAATACAAAAGAAGCTTTTGCATGCAACTTAAGGAGGCTTTTCTTTTTACTGAAACAAAAAAAAAATAGAAGTAGAAATAAAACAAGCTCTCTTTTTACCGCTCTAAGATATTTTGAAAATTTACAGGATATTTCCTTGTTTAGCTATACAATAAATCTCAAGTCAAATTTCAAGAATTACAACTTGCTTCTCTTTTCTATGACTGAGGCATACTTCTATGACAAATTTAAACAAATATTTGCAACTGGATTTAAGTATCTTCTACAATAATCTTCTGTGTCTTTTCATGGCACCTATCCTCTTCTCCTGACTTTCCTGCATAATAGAAACACAAATATGACCACGGAGTGCTCACCTCCCAGCCTAGGCTAACTGGTAGCCACCCCCGAGCTCGGAGAACCAATTCCTAGATGGGTAACAAATAGGCAAACACATAGAAAGCAAAAGCATACAGATTTTCCAGACACATTCCCAATTTGGCTTTCACAGCACCACACTTTGGTGATGAACATTTTCAAAGGGTGGTAGTGGACCAATACCCTGAGGAGAACTGCAAGTATGAAATAAACAAGAAGCCACCTCATGGCACAATAAATATATCAAGAAGCCACCTCATGGCACAATAAATATATCAAGAATCTCAACCCCTTATTCCTTATGCACCCCAAAGGCATTCTAGCCTTATATCCCTCCTTATGACCCCCATTGCACAAACAGGCCATGCAGCAAGGGTCACACAAAGATCCCTTGTGATCGCTCTCAAAAGAGAGTCTCTCACTCGAGGGTTGTCACTGCTACCACCCACAAGATCCTCTTCTCTCCCAAGAGTAAGAGGTCTTGAGAAAACTCCCAAAACACACAGAAATCAAAATGCAAAAATATACCAACTGGATTTCAAAATAAAACATTTAAGAACACAGATTTCCTACACCAACATACATCCAGACATAAGCAAGAAGAAGACATTATCATGAATAACTGAAACCAACCTTAATCTGCCCAAAAGGTGTTATGATATTTGATGAAGAGCTGCCCAATCCACGAATCTTTTTCCTTCTACCCTTAATCAATTTTTCTATTCCATCCTATTATTTTCTTTTCAAAATTTTCTCTTGTCTCAAAAAATGGAGAGTGGGTGATTACCCTCCAATTCTCAAAAATCTTCCTTAAGAAGCTCCCTCTCTGAGTTCTCACAAGATTCTAAAAAAAAACTAAAAACAAGAAAGAAAGCAAAATGCAAAAAGACTCTCATTCCAAAAGGAAAAATCTTAATTAGATTTAACTTCTAATTTTCAATTTTCGCACAACTCAAAAAAGCCAATTTTTAAAGCGTTAAAAAGATCATTTAAAAGTAGAAACTTGCCTAAAATTACCCCTAACCCCTAGGTATACCTTATGGGCTTTAGGAAACCCTATTAAACTACCCCTAGGTGTTCATTTAACCCATTTTAAACCCCTCTGAAGTTTATTTTCGGGTCAAACATAAGTTGACCACCCCAAATATTATATTCCCAAAGTATTTATGACAACACATTATTTTATTTAAGAAGAACTATAATTAAACACCTTCCCACCAAGAGACCAAACAAAACATGTAAATTTAAATCCACACATGTCAAGTGACACAAATAAAACACTTTTACAAAAATAAAACATGAAATTGTCTCTTGTGGTTTTTACACAATAAATTTAAATAACACTTAAACACTCATGCAGCATATACTGTTACGAATAAAATACAACACAAACGGGGTGTTGTCTCTCCAAATAGACAAACCCTGGCTGACGAACATTCAAAGTCTAGGTTTGATTCTCCGTAATTTCCATGGTCACATGGTAAATTTCCTGCGCATCTCAATTTACACATTAGTACTTTCAAATATCCACATATAATGTAATTCAAAGGAATAACAATACACATCATCACTTGCATACAGTTTTCATCTGCACAGATTAAATACATCTGCACAGATTAAATACATCTTTTATCAAGCAATTTCACATAAGCAATTTCATCCCAATTCACATAAACTTAACCATACATCATAATTCTATATTCATAGTAAAGTCCTGCAATTTCAATAATGGACATACCTCCTCTCAAATTTATCCTATTCTAGGATCATCTAGAGTTCTGTATCTAATAAGCATATAAATGAAGCATCCACATTCATAAATGTTACCCAATCACAAAATCATATACGTTCTACATTCAGACATAGCTGACATACGTTAAATTAAGATTATCCAGTCATTGAATGTTTTAGGATTTCAAATTCATAATATATCAAAATGCACACCACAAGTTGCAATAACTCTATAACTTGGTTCAATTACCTTTCTCACCAATCTATCTGTCTAACACAGTCCATTCTATTGGATTATAAAGCATTTATTAATAGGTCAAACATGGTCAACTAAGTAAATCAAAGCTTGGTTTGGGGAGGGCCTTACATCCTCCTCCCCTAGGGTTCGACTTACTCCTGGAAGTCACATGAGTAGAATTTCAAAGTAGGGACATAACATTGCCCTCCATTTCCATAAATTACTCAAACTATTACCTTGCCTACTAGAATGATGAAATACCAAAATCAACTTATTATTGTAATTAACTTACTATCTTCACAAGGTTAAATTCTTAGTATTTTTATTACATTTCCCTTTGATCTCAGTTAGGTGTTTGCAAAGCTCTATCTTTTAACAACTTACATTATTCTACGCTCCAAATCATAATCAAGGTTACACATATAGAATTTTCTAGGAGTTCTACTAGTTTAGGATTTGTTTAAAAGCATGCTTATGCTACTATATTCACGTCCAAGCATGTTACTTAAGAAAATCGACATCACACTTAACCACCATGAAGCTACTTATTCTACATTCGAGGCACCTCATTAGGGTGTTAATATAATATTCGTAAAATCATCCTAGGTGCATAATTTCTTCCTACTTTCTTAGGTGACAAGGCAAAAGCATATTTAGGTTTTTCAATCCCACCCTTATATAGGGTAGTTTTCTACCACTAGGGATTAACATGTTTTTTTTTTTTTTTTATATTTCTAGGCTCCAAGGTTTAAGCTTTATAGGGAGTATCATTCGCAATTTTCCAACCATTAAGGTACACAACAACCCCATTCTAAGGGAATGATGGAAATTATTAAAACTTATTTTAGATATCATCCACACAATCATCTCCATACCCATGCCAAATTTACCAGTCGAAAATCATTACTTTCACAATTCATTAGGTCTAGGTCACACTATTGTTATAAACTTTCTTTTTCAGATTACTCGCAATTAATTTTACTTAGGAGGATATTCCTTCCTTTATCTTAATTCGATAAAACACGTCCCTTGTTAATTCTTGTGCCTAATTTCACTCCTTGTGGTGTTCTCCCTTGACACACTATCAGTGGTTCAACGAACATGATAGACATTTACACAAATCACATCACTAGGGCTAGTTGTATCAACCATCAAAATGACCACTTGACACTTTACAAGACCAAAATACAAGTTACTTCTGCCAAGTCCAATAAAAGAAGAAAAAAAAATGCCGGCAATTGAAAAATATTAAAACTAGAAACACAGCAAGTGCCATAGTTCATATAAAAAGAAACATAAATTTTAGTGGTCTTCTCTTCATAAACAAAATAAACCAAAAAGAAAGTCCTAGCCCCAGTGTCACAATATACTCTTCAAAGAAAATCAAAATTAATGTTGGATCAAACTCGAAACAAGATGACCATTCTAGCCATGCTATAGGGAGTAACCGCAGCACATCACCCAAGATCACGCATCCTAAGTGTGTTAGGAAGTGATTTTTTTTAGACTCTTGAGATTTTAGATTCTTTAAACTCCTTTAACAATTTATGAAATACATTCTTATACGCAAGAGATCACATTCATTTTTTTTATAAATCATGTTCGATTTTTTTAACCTTCACGTGCTAACTATTTCAAGCTACACTTTTCGATATAATCCACTATCTATACAGGGTTATTAGCATCCTTAATTATATTCTAACAGGAGTTTGCACTAACTCTACCATTCTCCGTCCATTCCTCTTGCACTAATCCTTTTGAACACTTAATTATTCGCAACCTATGCTTAATTAGAGGTTCAAGTTGATAGGATTAAGAACATTACTAACGTAATAAATACGATAACTCTTATTCTCAAGTGGGTTGAATAAATTTAATAAGGGCGATTATAATTTCACTCAAAAGTCTCTTCCATTACAGTTGCATTTAATAGTACTTAATTAGGCCATCTTCTACTAGATAAACTTTTTATGTAGTTACTTGGTTCAATATCCATTATTTAATAAATATCCCATTTTCTCCATCATGTTATTGCATCCTTCCTTAATAACTTAATTTATTATGGTTTCCATTAACTATCTTAATATGCAAAACCTTGATTCAATGATACGTGGCAACTCAAGCGTCGACACTTTCATGTCTTACACACTCGGTTGATAGTTCGGTACCAAATTGACACTTGTTTACTTAGAACCACTTAGGATTTGAATAATATAATCTTATAGTTTTTACTAGGGACATTATTTGTTTTCTTAGCACCTTATGCCAACTCTTGTATTTTCACCTCCAATATTCACTTGCCTTCCTTAGGTAGGAGCTTGTTGCCAAAATTACTAACACTTATGGTTAAGAGCCACTTGGGGTGGAATTATTGTCAAGTAAGATCGAAAACGCTTGACAATAATTTCAACCCACACATTTCATGACATAACTCATACAACTCAAAGAGTGGACTTATTCTCTTCTACTTTACTTAATCACTTTGAAATCAAGGGGGTGTGCACTCGAAAAGTGGCCAACACCCATCCTTTTAATTAAAAATTTAGTAAAAAGGGAAGTTATCTCCTTCCATATTACTTATTTATATTTACTTACTAGTCAAATCCGGCATATCACACCTTCAATCTTTTTGATCTAAACAAATCATCTTACCATTCTAGTATCTAGTTACCCTATTATGGTATAACATAAGGATGTCCAACAATTACCAATGTCTTAAGACTCCCATAATTTCCAAATTCTTAGCTAACCACATAATTCGGCTCCTTATCAATGTTCTCATCAAATATTTTATACTTCCAACTAATCCTCATTAACACTTTAGTATTATATTACTATTATACTCTTGATCCCTAAGCCATTTCCATCTGCACGTTGCTTCGTCCATACTTATTGTTTTCGCATACTCTCACACTTGAGTGCCAAAATCTGCAAGGCTTCTTCGATTGTGCCTAGTAGTTAAACTGTGTTACATACTATCTTGTACCTAGGGACTAACCATGACTGGGTTGCACTTTCCTTCTTAGTTTCTGAACGACATCTAGTTACCCATTTCTAGATCATAAAATTCTAATACTTTTACACTCCTTGCACTTCAATGGGGATCTTTTGTTCGATTCCCAAATCAACTCTCCTCTCTTTTGCATTATTTACTTTCGTCAAGGTTATCTTTCCGTAAAGGAATTAATTTGAGGCTTTACTTGCTTGTTTCCCCAATCATATAACCCACGGATGAACTTAGGGTTTATTGTAATTACGTGTTTTTACCTGAGAAGTTCATGCCGCCTTTCTCTTTATCTAACTCATCTATAGTATTACTAGGGTTCTCTGATCAAGGGAATTGTCATACATCAATTTAGTTCTTATCTCCAAGGTTATCCAACTCTAGCTTCACTATACTTCTACAACCATTGTCTAACAAATGTTCTTAATAAGAAATTTATCCTGACCACATTCTTAAGGTACCTAGCCATTAGGATAGGTTAATGCTTCTTTCCTGAGATTTGCAAGAGTACCCCTTAACTCTTCTTCATTTATGTTCTCTATGTCGGCCTTGATCTTTTATCCATTATAATTTTCACATAACTTAAAATTTTAATTAATCTTGTTTATGGTGCCTCCATCTAAGGTCTATTTATCTCATTTGATTTGCCATGTCAAGAACATATTTCGATGGATGGCATTCTTTTAGTTATCATCAAGAGTATTTTATTGAAAAATTAACTCCTCATACTTGATTTGATTAGGGCAGTTATTGCGTTTTAGGTTCCAATTGAATGGTAACCTCGTAGGTACAAAAGGTCTAGTTTTTCATTAATAGACACCGAAATTACTTCCTCTGAATAAATAGTTGAATATTTCACAGCCTTCGGGGTTTTATTTAAGCCATAAATATTATGACTAATAAGTTCAAATTTCAGGGTTTTTTAGTGACCTTTGGAACCCCTTGAATTGATATATATTGATCTATCGATCCAGAAGCATTTTCACTCATGTTTCACTTTGTTATTTCGCAAGTTTTCACCTAGGTGATATACTTCAAGCCATAGTTTGATTTCAACTAAGTTATGAATGTAGCCCATGTTCACCAGTGTATGAACCTAGGGCTCTGATACCAAAATGTCATTCCCAAAATTTAGGGCAAAAACGGAACAAATTTTTTTTTAAAAAAAACATACTAATTAATTAACAGTTTCACTCACACGACAAGCGTTATAGAAATTTCCATAATTATATTCGAACTAGTTCTGAGGCGAACCAAGCATCGATAGTTTGTTAAATATTATTTGCGAAAAAACTAACTGGTTTAATTTTATCTCCATGAGATACCTAGTCATTAAGTTTATTAAATCAAAGATGCTGAAGGAATAGGAGAGGAAAATTAATTCAATCTCCACTATGACTATATAGTCTAAACTTCCAATTATAAATTTCTATTAATAACTTACTTCAAATTATAACCATAGTTATATATATCTATATATATATAAATATATATATATTTATAATTAAATACTTACTCCAAATTATGACCAGAGTTATATATATATATATATATATATATATATATATATATATATATATATATATATATATATATTATATATATATTGATTCTTTTTCAAAAAACACAATAACTATCTAACATAAAAATCAACATTTCTCCAACCCTATTTAGGGTTCTATTTTTTTTTATATATACATTAACAATTCTAAATTATCATAATATTTTAAATTCCTTTGCCCTAGCCCTACCCGGGCTAGGGTTTAATCTTTTTTTTATTACCACTATTTATTTTTTTCACAGGGCCGAACAACGGCGGCGGCCATATTTTTGTGCAGGGTTTTGAAGAAGGCATAGGAGAAGGGTCGCGGGCGCCACTATGTGGGCGCATAGTGGGTGTCGCGGCACCACTGTGTGTCCACACAGTGGGGGCCGCTAGCGGCTCACACCACTGTGTGGGCACACAGTGGCGGCCGCGGCCAACCACTGTGTGTCCACACAGTGGGGAGCCGAGCAGCTCTCACTGTGTGTTCACACAGTGGGCGCCACGCGGCCCACACTGTGTGTACACACAGTGGGGTCCGCGTGGAACCCAACACAATTCCCTTGTTTTTTTATAAATTTTTTTTTTTTAAAATATATTATATATAAATATATATATATATATATTTATATATATATATATATATATTTATATATATATATATATATATATATTTATATATATATATATATATATTTATATTTATATAAATTTATATATATATAATTTTTATGGGTGAATATATATAAAAATACATTTTTTTTTTAATAAGATTTACATACAAAATTTTAAACAAAATAACAAAGGGAAAGCATAATGTAAATCAAAATTTCATGTGCACAAATAAATGAATATGTGTATATATATATATATATATATATATATATATATATATATATATATATATATATATATATATATATATATATATATATATATATATATATATATATATATATATATATATATATATATATATATACTTGGCATATAAACTTAAGCCCTTTTATTTATTTATTTTGATTGCTGATAAAAGAAATCGATGTAGATCTTTTGCCTAAACTTTTATTCTAACACATCTTTTTTTTTTAATACATCATACGAATCTGAATAAAACATATTCATTGATTTTCCCACTAATAAAACAATTACTTAAAGCACCCTTACCCTTTTTAAATACTTAGGATCTTTCAGCAAAATAATTCACACTTTTCAACAAGTAGAATATAGATAAAATTTATTTGAAAACTAATTTTTTTTTTTTTCCCATAATACAAAAGAAGCTTTTGCATGCAACTTAAGGAGGCTTTTCTTTTTACTGAAACAAAAAAAAAACAGAAGTAGAAATAAAACAAGCTCTCTTTTTACCGCTCTAAGATATTCTGAAAATTTATAGGATATTTCCTTGTTCAGCTATACAATAAATCTCAAGTCAAATTTCAAGAATTACAACTTGCTTCTCTTTTCTATGACTGAGGCATACTTCTATGACAAATTTAAACAAATATTTGCAATTGGATTTAAGTATCTTCTACAATAATCTTCTGTGTCTTTTCATGGCACCTATCCTCTTCTCCTGACTTTCCTGCATAATAGAAATACAAATATGACCACGGAGTGCTCACCTCCCAGCCTAGGCTAACTGGTAGCCACCCCCGAGCTCGGAGAACCAATTCTTAGACGGGTAACAAACAGGCAAACACATAGAAAGCAAAAGCATACAGATTTTCAAGACACATTCCCAATTTGGCTTTCACAGCACCACACTTTGGTGATGAACATTTTCAAAGGGTGGTAGTGGACCAATACCCTGAGGAGAATTGCAAGTATGAAACAAACAAGAATCCACCTGATGGCACAATAAATATATCAAGAAGCCACCTCATGGCACAATAAATATATCAAGAATCTCAACCCCTTATTCCTTATGCCCCCCAAAGGCATTCTAGCCTTATATCCCTCCTTATGACCCCCATTGCACAAACAGGCCATGCAGCAAGGGTCACACAAAGATCCCTTGTGATCGCTCTCAAAAGAGAGTCTCTCACTCGAGGGTTGTCACTGCTACCACCCACAAGATCCTCTTCTCTCCCAAGAGTAAGAGGTCTTGAGAAAACTCCCAAAACACACAGAAATCAAAATGCAAAAATATACCAACTGGATTTCAAAATAAAACATTTAAGAACATAGATTTCCTACACCAACGTACATCCAGACATAAGCAAGAAGAAGACATTATAATGAATAACTGAAACCAACCTTAATCTGCCCAAAAGGTGTTATGATATTTGATGAAGAGCTGCCCAATCCACGAATCTTTTTCCTTCTACCCTTAATCAATTTTTCTATTCCATCCTATTATTTTCTTTTCAAAATTTTCTCTTGTCTCAAAAAATGGAGAGTGGGTGATTACCCTCCAATTCTCAAAAATCTTCCTTAAGAAGCTCCCTCTCTGAGTTCTCACAAGATTCTAAAAAAAAACTAAAAACAAGAAAGAAAGCAAAATGCAAAAAGACTCTCATTCCAAAAGGAAAAATCTTAATTAGATTTAACTTCTAATTTTCAATTTTCGCACAACTCAAAAAAGCCAATTTTTAAAGCGTTAAAAAGATCATTTAAAAGTAGAAACTTGCCTAAAATTGCCCCTAACCCCTAGGTATACCTTATGGGCTTTAGGAAACTCTATTAAACTACCCCTAGGTGTTCATTTAACCCATTTTAAACCCCTCTGAAGTTTATTTTCGGGTCAAACATAAGTTGACCACCCCAAATATTATATTCCCAAAGTATTTATGACAACACATTATTTTATTTAAGAAGAACTATAATTAAACACCTTCCCACCAAGAGACGAAACAAAACATTTAAATTTAAATCCACACGTGTCAAGTGACACAAATAAAACACTTTTACAAAAATAAAACATGAAATTGTCTCTTGTGGTATTTACACAATAAATTTAAATAACACTTAAACACTCATGCAGCATATACTGTTACGAATAAAATACAACACAAACAGGGTGTTGTCTCTCCAAATAGACAAACCTTGGCTTACGAACATTCATAAGTTTAGGTTTGATTCTCCGTAATTTCCATGGTCACATGGTAAATTTCCTGTGCATCTCAATTTACACATTAGTACTTTCAAATATCCACATATAATGTAATTCAAAGGAATAACAATACACATCATCACTTGCATACAGTTTTCATCTGCACAGATTAAATACATCTTTTATCAAGCAATTTCACATAAGCAATTTCATCCCAATTCACATAAACTTAACCATACATCATAATTCTATATTCATAGTAAAGTCCTGCAATTTCAATAATGGACATACCTCCTCTCAAATTTATCCTATTCTAGGATCATCTAGAGTTTTGTATCTAATAAGCATATAAATGAAGCATCCACATTCATAAATGTTACCCAATCACAAAATCATATACGTTCTACATTCAGACATAGCTGACATACGTTAAATCAAGATTATCCAGTCATTGAATCTTTTAGGATTTCAAATTCATAATATATCAAAATGCACACCACAAGTTGCAATAAATCTATAACTTGGTTCAATTACCTTTCTCACCAATCTATCTGTCTAACACAGTCCATTCTATTGAATTATAAAGCATTTATTAATAGGTCAAACATGGTCAACTAAGTAAATCAAAGCTTGGTTTGGGGAGGGCCTTAAAGATATGACATGTTTTGTAGACACAGATATTAATGCATTCTGAGTTGATAATTCTTTGCAAAAGGAAAAAAGACAACCTACACCATTAGATGAGGAAGTAGAGAAAGAATCAAGAGATGATTTATGGACAATGTATTTTGATGGAGCTATCTCAAAGGAAGGTTCAGGTGCATGTGTATTGTTCATCTCACCTAGTGGAGAAACTTTTAAATTTTATTTTACTCTTTTTACATGCACAAATAATGTGACGGAATATGAAGCAATGCTTCTAGGTTTAAAATTAGCTAAAAAACATCAGATAAGGAATCTCAAACTCATTGGAGATTCTGAATTAGTCATATCACATGTCAAGTCTAAGTATGTGTCAAAGAACATAAGGATGAAACAATATAGGAATGTTGTATGGGATCAGATTGAGAATTTTGATGCATTTGGCATTGACTGGAAGGAAAGAAGCCATAAGAGAATGGCGAACCTACTGGCCAATATAGCCTTAAGGCCATAATATTATACTTTTGCTAGAATATCAAAGGTTCAAGTTCAAACCAGGCCTTTGGTCCTTAACAATATTGAAAGCTGGCAGGTTTTCAATGATGATGATTATATTTTAATGTTCTTGACTTGTGTAGAATAATATGAAAATCTGGATATTGATTTTGGTACCTTTGTATAAACGGATGATGGAAAAGAGATAATCTTTGGGAAGGAGGTGATTTAATTTAAGACAAATAAAATTCCCAGAAGATTGGTTGTTCTAGAAAGGGTGTTTGATAGTCAAGATAAGGCCAAGGTTGCCACTACTGCCCCACACCCTGAGGATTTAGAAGAAATTAACCTTGGGACAGAAGGAGCCCCAAGAAAGGTGTATATTGGAAAGAAAATGTCACCCAAGGTAATAAAAATGTTGATTGAATTGTTTAGGAAATATAAACACATATTTTCTTGGTCATATGATGACCTGAAAGCTTATAGGGAGGATTTATTTTAACATGAAATTCCTTTGAAGGAAAATGCTAAGCCCTTTAGACAGAAGCAAAGACCTATTAATCCAACATTAGCACCCAAGATGCAAGAAGAATTAGTTAATCCAAGGGATTATAGTATCATAAAACCCATTAGACACTCGTCATGTGTGTCGACACTCATCATGGGTGTCTAACTTGGTACTTGTGAGAAAAAAGAATGGAGATATCAGATTGTGTGCTAATTTTAGGAATTTGAATATATCTTCATTGAAAGATAACTATCCATTGTCTAATATGGAAACAATGTTGCAAAGGGTCAGAGGTTGTGAGATTTTGTCTATAATGGATGGTTTTTTAGGTTATAACCAAGTAATGGTTAAGGAATCAAAATGATACAAAACAACATTTACTACACCTTGGGGAACTTATGTATATGTAAGGATGCCTTTTGGTTTAACAAACAAAGGAGAAAATTTTCAAAGAGAAATGGATGTTGTATTTTTTGATATTATAAATGTTTTCTTAGTTGTATATCAGGATGATTTAACAACATATTTTAGGAAAGAATATGATCATTGTGGTCATCTTGAAAATAATTTCAATAGGGTTGTTGAATATGGAATATCTTTAAACCCAAAGAAGTGTGCTTTTGGGGTAACTGAAGGTAAGTTGTTGGGTCATATTGTTTCAAGAGATGGTGTAAGAATTGACCCAGAGAGGGTAGCACCAATCAACAAAGTCCCTCAACCCAAGATAGTGAAAGGTATTCAATCATTCTTTCAGAAAATAATTTTTCTTAGAAGGTTTGTCACTAAATTTTTTCAAATCAGTAGACCCATTTCCGAGATGTTGATAAAGGGTGCAAGGTTAGAATGGGAAGGAGAGCCAACCAAGTCCTTTCAGGAAATTAAGCAATCTATTAAAAATGTGCTTATTTTGAAAATACCTGATTATGGCAAGCCTATACAGATATTCTCATTTGCATCTTTTCATATTGTTGTTGTTGTCCTTTTGTAAAAGAATTTAGATGGTTTTGAACAACCCATAGCATTTTTTAGTAAGTCCTTGTAGGATGCAGAGTTGAAGTATGATTTAAATGAGAAATGGGCTTATGCACTAGTACAGGCAGTAAAAGATTTTAGGAGTTATCTGATGGGAGCAACAATAGTTGCATATGTGCCCAGTGTTGTAGTCAAAGACATTTTCACTTTGCAAGAAGTGTCTGGAAGGAGATGCAGGTGGATCAACAAGATCCAATAATTCAACATTTACATCCAAATCACTAAACTAGTGAGAGGACTTGGATTGGCTAAATTAATGGCTCAGAGTAATTTGGATGCAAATCAAATAAACATTATAGAGGAGGAACACATAGCTTATGTCTGTGATATGGATGGTTGTGAGTGGTATGATGATATCATATACTACTTGTAGAAGATAAAATGTCCTAAAGATATGATTGAAAATAAAAAATATGACATTTAAATTGCATGCTATAAAATATGCCATTTTCAATGGAAAACTTTGGTGGAGGAATAGTGATGGTGTCATGCTAAAATGTGTTGACCATGACCAAGCTCAGAACTTATTGTCAGAATTGCATGGTGGAGTTTGCAGAGGGCATTATATGGCTAAGACAACTACACACAAGATATTAAGGTTTGGGTTTTGATGGCTAACAATTTTGAAGGATGCGCATCAGTTAGTGAGAAGATGTGATCCATGCCAAACGTTTGCTAGAAAATTAAAATTTTCAGAAAATGTGCCATTGAAACCTGTAAATGTGCAGGCTCCTTTCCAACAATGGGTTATAGATTTCATTGGAGAAATAGCATGTAAATCTAGTGGTGGTCACTCTTGGATTTTGGTGGCTACTGACTACTTCACTAAGTAGGTTGAAGCTATACCCACTAGGAAGGCAACAAGTAAGGTGGTGATTTATTTTTTGATAAATAATGTATTGACTAGATTTGGATGTCCTGAAAGAAGAGTCTTTGATAATGATATAAGATTTAGGTCAGAGGAATATGAATATATTTGCAACAAGTATGGTATCCAGATTTCATACTCATCACCTTACCACCAATAGGGGAATGGACAAGTTGAATCAAGCAATAAAAGCTTCATGAAAATTATTAAAAGAACCCTAGAGAAAATTTAAAAAGGCCTAGGATTCAAATTTTAAAACTAGCAGTTTGGGCAGACCGAGTGACAGTCAAGAAAGCAATAGAGTGTGCAACTTTTGACTTAGTGTATGGTATGCCTGCAAGGATACCTCAAAATAATTTAATGGAGATGTATAAGTTTGTCCAAACTTATTGTTGGAATCCAAGAACACTAAGAGGGGGGGTGAATCAGTGTTCTACCGATTAGATAAATTTTAGCCTTATTAAAGCATGCATACACCGACCGGTATACCGATAAATACAAAATAGAAAGAAGTAAAGTAACCAATAAGACAATCACATAAATGAGAACCATAACACACCAAATTATAAGTGGAAAACCTAAAAGAAGAAAAACCACGGTGGGATGTGTGGCCCACAATATCAATTCACTAGCCATATGAAGATATATTACAAAATAAAAGGGGCCTGCACTTGCAGGAAGGCTTACAACCTAGAGAGCACTGCTCAATCACAAAAGAAGCCTCACTGACTACATATAAATCCATACTGCAATCCAAAGAAGTGTGTGAGCTGCTAAGGTATCATCTTCTATGCTAGAATACAGTTCCGGTTAAGCTCTGTTTGTTTCGGTTTGAAACCCTAAACCCTTTACCAGAATAACCCTTACAAAAATATCCTCACATACATAGTCTCTCAGATATATTTTGCATCATATTATGTCTAATTTTTTTTCATTACATTATTTATTATATTAAAATGGTCTAATCGAACTAACCTATATACCCTATACAATTTATCATGCCTTATGTCGCCTTACAAAGATATATGTAATATCAAATTACATGTCAGCTAGATAACATAAATACATGAATATAAAAATCAATTGACGTGTCGGATCCAAGAGATGTCAGCCTCCAATACCAACAACCATATTCCAAATCATGTTGGTTGGCATTGCCGATAAAGAAAGAGATCCTCCTATCATGTCAGTGCCAGTGTCGGTGAAGTGTCTGCTGGTGAAGTGCTTATCGGTACACCACTGAATCAAAACATGAAATCAGAAGAAGATACCACATTGCCATCAATCACAACATAGTGAAACCAACCAATTGAGTTTCAATTTCCAAGAATATTCCCCTTTGGCATTGATGTCAACACTCATGTGAAAAATGGTCTTGGTTCCATCCCGTCGGTTTCATCCTGCCTACTCCCCCTGAGCTGAAAATTCATCAATGCAAAATACTCCATACTCTCCCTAATGTAAAGAACTCCTATTACTTTTCATATCTATATCATTCCCCCTTTGACATCGATGCCAACAAAGAATTCAAAAATAATGTCAAAGATCCAAAACTATACAATGAGTATCCTAAAAATATCTTACCGGAGCTTAACAAATTTAAATTTTTTTGGATAAGTCTTCATCAATAGCTCAAGATAAGTATCCCAACCAGATTTGAAAGTGTTGAAAATAGATACAAGTTCATTTAACATATGTTCAAATGAATCTTTCTCATTTAACTCTGTAAGTGTGGGATTCCCAACCATTTCCATACATTCCTTCTTATGTACACTGAGTGAATCCAACTGGGGACTCACCAAGCCTCTAAGACTTCTGGCTTGCCTTATGATCTTGTCTTTTTCTTTTTCAAGAGTAGAAATCTGAGCTTCCAAAACTAAAATTTGACCATCAATGGATGTAGTCAATGAATTCAGTCCATCAAAATAATTAGCTAAACCTACAATTTTCTCCTGCAGTTCCTTAATCTTTTTGTCCACATTAAGTGTAAGTACATTTGTATTACAACATATCCTATAAATGTTTGTACATTGCTTTAAGTAATTATCTATCAATTTCAATTTCTCATCAATCTTTTTATTTTCAGATTCAATCACTTGATAAAATGTAGCTATTTTAGCCTGAGTGAACCTCTCCAGTGCTTGTCGGTTTGAGATTTGTTGCAAGGATTAAAAATCCTTTGAAATGTGCTAAGTAATTATCTTAAGCTTTCCAGATGGGCTCGCTTCACTGTCAAACTTGCAATTCGACACTAGTCTATGTAAAACAGTGTTTAACTGATCAATAATCCCTTTGTCCGTAGATCCCTCCTTCATCAACTTTTGTGCAGCTATCATCATGAGTTTAGTAGGACTAATCTCTTCTATGTTTTTCTTTGCATCCTTCGAGATGTCAATTGACAACAATGATGGACCTACAACCGGTTCCTTATCGGATTCTCCTTCCTTCTCTTCTGATAATTTATCCTTAATAGCTTCCTCACTTGCACCGGTGGCTTTGCCACTTGGCACAGTCTCTGTAACTGTCGGTTTCACTCTAGGAACTATAACCTCAACCTGTACACTTGCATCCAGAGGAATTTTGTCCTCAACATTAGTATCCTATACAATATCAAACTTTTTAGCCGGTGTCTCAATATTTGTCTATACATTTGTATTTACTAGGGGCTTAATTTCCACTATCTTAATGTCCTTCAAAATTGAGGGAGAAGCACCCATAATACCTGTAGACATATAAAAATGACCATATTCCTAAATGAATATCTTATGTTCATTCCTCTATTTAATTAAATCCAATTTAATTGAATCACTCACATTCCTCTATTTAATTAAGTAAATTACTCAATTTATTTAAATTAAATTCACTAAACCTCTTTTACCATTTAATGGGATAAATCATTTTATTTTATTAAATCCCTTCTATCCACTTTTTAATTAAATTCAAATTTAATTAAATAGTTTACCCTAAATTGAATAAATCTAATTTATTCAATTTCCCAAATTGCAACCAAATTGAATTAAATTAACTTTATTTCATTTAAATCCTATTATTTCTCCATCCACTTGCAAAATCCTACATCTTCCACTTGCCTCCTAAACCCTATTCCTAACCCCCTTCTAGACTCTTCTAATCACTTCTAAATTAGCCTAACCCATCTCCTAAATATTGTCACATCCCTAAGCAAAGGGAAGTCACTTCTCAAACCCTCAAAGTCTTTAAAAACCATTAAAGGATTCAACAACTTAACTTTGAAAGTCTTCCAAACCATTAATGGTTAACTCAACCCTCCAACATGATTAAAGAATTTCTCTAAACTCAACCTCCATGTAACCCAAGGGTCTCATCAAGAATTTATTGCTTTGACCATGGTTATTCCTTAATCCTTTGCACAAGAGTTTATCCTTTGGGTAAAAGCTTTATCCAATGGGTAATCCTAACCTAACCTTAACCCTTACCCTCTATGGTAACCATTAGGTCTTCTCAAGCATTTAATTCTTCTTACATCTTCTCTCAACCAACCCTATGTTGCCAATTGTCACCATTTCATTGGTGAAAATTGTGAACATGGATTGAGCAACTTTCAAACTCAACCCTTGATTAACTCTTTCAATCCTGGCCATCCATTGCCCTATTTTGGCTATAAATATAGCTCTCATTCCTCCATTTTCATATATGCAAGCTCTTATTATCATACTTATGCTCAATTTTATCACATTTAGTCTCTCTCTTTGCAAATAAGAATTAATCTAATAATCATTTTAGATTGCTTCTTTTTATCAATAGCTTAACTATATAACTAGTATATCATGTTAGGATAGTATCACTACTAATCTTGTCATCTTATAATCTAGTTCATTTCATTTGTAGGATCATGCATAGATAGGTTGCATTCTCATGTTAAAATCAACCAAAGCATCCCTCGTTCTTGCATTTATCATCCCTAAATCACTCTGCTCAGTGATATGAGAGCAGAGAAATTGGTTTGAGGGACCTTGTGAGATACAGAACCAAGAAGTCCTGTGGGTGTGTGGACAAGTCTCCTTGGGCTTCATTTTTCACATTTTAAGTTCTATTGACTCGCTTTTCCCGCATACATTTCTGGTGCCCACTGTGGGGCCCGACTCCATATATCAAATCAGTTTTTGAATCTAACCACTTTTGCAAGTATGCGGGAAACAAGAATCAACACGTGGAGCATATTTTGTAGCGTATCTCACTAACATTATAGCACATCCCGTATTCTATTTAGCGCATGGGATTAATACTCTAGTGCGTAAAGTTATTAGATTAGCGCATCGCCTTTACTAACTTTTCCTTGTAGGTCTCAGCGCGGAAGAAAAACAGAGCAGTGCATCCAGAAAATAGAGCAGTGCATCCGGAAAATAGAGCCACGCATCGGGTCTGTTAGACAGCGCATCACAGTCATCCTGTACCGCGTACAGTCCATTCTGTAGCACATCACAAATAGAAAACAAAAACAAAATTGTAATCGAACTTAAAGTTAGACTTGTAGAAGTCCACCAAATCCAAAATCTTTTTAACCATTTTGAGTTGATATTTTGTAGGATTTCTAACATCTTATTGCAGGGATGAGCTTAGTGTTATTTTTAGAGCTATAAATAGTTTAAATTTTTACTAACTTAGTTAAGTTAGTTAGAATTTAAAGTTTTTTAACTCTTGTTAAATAAAATTGAACTCACCTTTATTTTGGGCAAATAAAAAGAACCACAAAAACAATCTTTTCTTGCTTTTTTAGGAGAAAAATTCTCAATTTGGGCTCTAAAAGGAACAAATCAATTTTTCAAGTTTTACAATCAAAAGGGTTAAAAATAACTTCACCATCCTTTGGTGCATAAAAGGATTCACTTTAATTTGTGCAAAGTAAAGAATCACACAAGTTCAGAGGTCATTTGCAATAAAAGAGGGAGTTCTTCCCCTTTTATCAATTTCTTTTGTTGACCCCCAATATCGAAATTTTGCTTTGTTGACCATTTCTTTTCAATAGATCAGAAAACCATTGCATTGAAAATTTAAAAGGGACACCATGTTTTCATGGAGCAACATCTCCATATAGATCTTAGAAAATCATTGACTCGAAAGATAAAAAGAACCTTGTTTGCCTTGTCTCGAAAGTAGAAGGTATATGCTCTTCCCTTAACTGGGTGATCAAAAAGCCAGACTACTCTTATGCTTTCAGTCATACAACATTTACATCCTTTAGTAGGCCTGCCTTCCCGAGGGGTTTAAAAACTCTTAAGCCATTCATGGCTGGTGTGAAGGAAATGACCTAAGTGGGAAATGGCTTTGATGCCAAGTGTTCCAACCCACTATAATCAAATGTGGAAAGTGACGAAAGTCCTTTCCAATGGTTGCGCACAGTAATTAGCCTTCCCCCAGTATCTTTACGATATGTAAAGCCTTTGTTCTAAAGGTTGGGAAGCCTCCTAAGGGATTTTATCACTGACAGCTAAACAGGAAACCTGTTTATGAACTTTAGAATTAGAAACTTTGAGCCGAGTCAGTAACCAGACATTTGTAATATCATAGTGCAAGGGTAGGGAAGAATCCACCCCCAAGATTACTCACCATATATCTCCCAAGATAACTACTCAATTGTGAACCAATTCACTTTGAGTTAATTTCTAGGAAAAGGGAAAAAAATGGGCCCCCTCTAGGGGGTGACATGGTTGTTTGAGCTGACGAAATATCGAGACTAGTGGGCTATGGTATTACTTATGACCCTTGAATAAAGAATCTTTTTGAAGTGTATTCTTTGTAACCAACCCTGTTGAAACATTGGGGATTTGAACACATCCTCACAGAATATACACTTATTGTTTAGATTAGGCAAGAATGGTTATGTATTTTGTGCTGTGTTTGCATTTGTTACTTCAGAAAATCATCCATCAGCATTAAAAACTTAAGGCAAAACACCAAAATCACAGAAAATAGTCATACTAGGGCAGTTTAGCGCGTAAGAGAAACATCTTAGCACATATCAACCATTCCTTAGCGCATCACAATTTATCCTTAGCATGTCAAGTATTTGCAGTAGCGCTTCATCAAAATTTAGAAACAACAGTAACAGTTAGCACGTCAGAGTACCAGCTTGGCGCGTGGAAGTCAAACTTTAGCGCGTGAGGTACAAACATTAGCGCATCAACGGCTCATATTAGCACGTGATACTTTGAAACCAAATCAGAAACCAAATTTACTATCAAAAATAGTTAGTGCATAGACTGAGGCAGCTTAGCGCATGAGGTATTTTCCTTAGCACTTTAAGAAAATTTTGTAGTGCATAGGGTCTTTGTTTTAGTGCGTGATCAAAACCAGAAAAATCGGGGGCAAAACAGAGATAAATTTAGAAAATTTTGAAAACATTTTTGGAAACCTCCTTTCATTAGCTTCATTTTTCGTCAAAACAGAATATCAAAAATAGAGTATTGAAAACTATTTCTAGAGCAAATTTCTAGTCAAACAAAAGTTGTCCAAACATCCAAAACTGATTGCGCGATAAACATATCTATCCTACCAAAATCAAGAAACATTATCACAAGTGACAAATAGGTCCTTTCTTATCTCACAGATTTTATCCCAAAAACACTTGTTCAAAAAAAATTCAGGTTGTCAAATCAAGTTTCCATATCAGGAAACTTTATCCATATCATTTGACATGCTTTGTCATGAGGGGGCATCTAAACCTTCACTTTGATAAAGTAAAACTTGAGTCTTCAAAACAAGGTAAACTGAATCCAAAACAACTCAAAGGAACTATTGACAACTTATGCATGACTAATCCTCATATTCTGAGAAGAAAGAATATTTATCGTAATACTAAGTTGAAGAACAACAACCAAGTTTTTCCAAATTTACCAAAAAAAAAAAATTTATACATCAATCGTCAACTCTTCAAATCTCATCGAACATTTCCTCATCATGTACAACTCTATATCCAAAACAAATCCAATGAATTTGACAAAGAACCTTTGAAGACTAGGACATATTGTCAAAAATCCGCATTCAGTCAAATCATAAACTGTGGAGGAAAGATCAATCCTGCATTCTTTCCCGATGAGTGCATCACTTACAACATACCCTGATTTGAGCCACCAACCCCTGAGCAACACATCAAAGAGGATTTTATCCTCTTTATCACAAAAAGCTTCTACTAGATGCATGTTGTTACTCGCCCTCAACAAAACAATCAAAGCGAAAAGTAATCAGAATCCAACATGAATCGGAGATTATCAAATCCTTTCGAGCATCTGAATCTAGAGGATGCCAAAATTTCTGAGGAACTTCTTCAAGAATGTCAAGAGAGTGCTTCATTTCAAAAACTTGTGGAAAGACTCATGGAAAATGACAAGGAAAAATACCTACTCATGCTTACAAGCAAAGGGGTGAAAATTCCTGAAGACTTTGACACAAACATGTTTAGAACAAGATCTCAACATTATGAGTATCAAGAACGACAACGAGAAGGGGAAGCACGTGACCCTGAGCAAGATATTCCAGAACAAAACATACCTAAACAAAATACACCGGGGCAAAACATCCCTGAGCAACACATCCCCAAGCAAAATATATTGTTCCATACACCATTTCAACCTAGGATTAATGCAAGGGAAGAAGTCTTCCCTCGGCAAAACAATGTGCCTTTGGTTGCCCTTACTCAACAAATACAAATGTTACAAAGAAAAATGCAAGACATGAAACAAGGGACAATAGTACGATATTCATTAAATGAAATTTGTCCTTATCCTTTTGATAGAAGATTGCACATGGTCCCTTTTCCTCAAAACTCAGACGTTCCAAAATTTGACAAATACGATGGGAAAAATGATCCTCGTGATCATGTCCGAGAATTCTACACCATGAGTCTTGAATTTTCTCACAATGACACCTATTTGATGAGGTTATTCCCAAGAAGTTTGGGAGGACAAACAATGGAATGGTTACCCAAAATCACACCTCCTGTCAGATCATTTGATGAACTAGTCAACAAATTCATAACTCAATATTCCTATAACATTCAACATGCTATTACCATGCTAGATGTCTGTAATACGAAGTAGAGAAACAATGAAACATTCATTGTATTCCTTTAATGTTGGTGGCGTATGGTTTCATGATATCCTCGAGATATTCTTGAAAAGGAGAAAATGGAAATTTTCATTGATAACTTGAATAGTGAGATGAGTTATAGGCTCAAGCTCCAATGCATACTGTCTTTCACTAAACTGATTGAAAACGTCATTCAAGTAGAAGAAGCATGTGTCAAGAAAGGAATGCTAAAATTCTTCAAAGAAGGAACAGGTTCATCAAATTACAATAACCAAAACAACAACAATTTAGACAAATCCAGATTCTGGACCAGAAACAAAAACAATGGAAATGAAGGAGGCAATGAACCACATGATCCAAAATCCAAGCAACCCATGCTCACATTATCAAGAAATCCTCAAGCTACAAAGAACCCCACAGGTGCTAACTCAGACACTAATGCATCGAATACCAATCAAGGTCAACCCAGCACAAACAACACCAACAATTCTCAAAACAATCATGCAAACTGAGGACCTAATAACAATTCACGAGGTAGCACCAACAATTTCCAAAAATGTGTCTACACACCACTAGGACAATCACTGGAGTCGGCTTTCAGAGAACTCCTGGCAAACAAAATTATCTCTTTACCAGCAATCGACAACTATGAACCACAAATCAAACCACCTTGGTGGAATGACTTGCACTTTTGTGATTTTCATCGCAACAAAGGTCATCAAACAAATGATTGCATGATACTGAAAAACATTGTTCAAGACATGATTGATAGAGGTGATTTAACGGTGGATGGTCTCAAGACAAATGGTGACCATGGAGCCTTTAAGAATCCTCTTCCAAACTACAACAAGGATGGAGCTTCCACCTCAAATGATACATGTGGAACTTGTATCAATCACATCTACAATAACACCATCAATCATATATCAGCTGAGGACAATCAAGTCAGTGTCATCACAATCCGAGATCGACATGATCATGAATTTGTCAACATAACAACAAGAGCTCAAAAATATGTCTTGAAGGGACATACATCAACAACAAATGCTATACCCAAAATTCAATATGATTTAGTCAGCCAACTGCTTAAAACTCCTACTTAAATATCTATATTGGCGTTACTGAACCTTTCGCCAAAACACAAAGACATATTGGAACAAGCGCTATTGGAAACAAATGTACCTCAAGATTTGGATGCTGAAAAATTCCAAGCCATGGTCGCTCATATGACAGGACCTCATAATCTCACTTTTTCAGAGCATGATAATATCTCATTAAGTCATCCACATAACACTCCTCTCCATATTGAAGTCATCATCTATAAAAACCGAGTAAAATGAGTATTAATAGATGGAGGAGCTAGACTTAATATATGTACCTTAAAACTTATCCGTGCATTAGGCTTCTCAGAGGAGTCTATTGATCCATGCAAAAAGATTACTATAAAGGCATATGATGATGAAGAAAGATCCTCTAAAGGAACAGTGGTGTTGCTGATTCAAGTAGGACCGATATAAAGAGATACTATGTGCCAGGTCTTAGACATATACCTCACATACAATATCTTATTAGGTTGACCCTGGATACATGAAATGCAAGCAGTGCCTTCTACATATCACCAGTGTGTCAAATTCCCCTATAATGGGTAGGAGGTTTCTATATCTGCTGATCACAATCCATTTCAACATTGTAATGCAATGGGGGCAGCCTAGGACTGTTTGGTTCTGCATAATAGAGAGAAATAGAATCCCTCAGCACCAGATCTTCAACAAGAGAAGTCTAAATCATTACCTAGAGATTTCAAGAAGAAAATGAAAATCAAAGAACAAGGCATGGGAGAATACTCTTTGGAACCCATGTGTTTGGCTAACTTACCAACATCACCCAGATCTCATGGATTACCTACAACATCAACACATTAGCTAACTCATCCCATCACCAAATTTGATGGTACATTCATCCAACTCGGTACTCTAGCACATGAATCAAAGGAAAATGACATCCTTAGCTAGCTATACAAAGATGAGGGAGAAGATAGTAGAGCAGCTGCTCTAGAAATAGTTATACCAACACACCTATATGGAAAGGGCTACTTAATCATGCAAAAAATGGGATATGATGGCAAAGGACCTATTGGTAAGCGTCAGGAAGGTGTCACAGAACCATTGGATCCTCCTTCACAGCTCAGTAGGGACAAATAAGATTGGGCTATGAACTCACTCTACTACCAAAGAAGATACCACACAAATATCAAAACCCTCAGTGGAAAGCAAAGAAGAAGTACAAAGAAGAATCCTGGTAGGAAGCACTATTTGAGTCAGCAGAGACAATCTGTAAAGAACATGAACATCATGAAAGGAAGAAACATCAAGGGGAGTCCACCATTCACAAGAAGACAACATCTATAGAATTCAATCATATTCATGAAAAAATATCCAACAAAGAAGAATCAACTCAGGGCAACATCATTCCTTCCCGAGAAGAAATAGTCTACGAACAAATGCAAAGAATAGAAGCAGGATCTAACGCAGAATCAGAAAAAGCCAGCAGAATAGTATCAATTATCAAAGATCTATTTTTGCCATTCAACATACCTGTTCATAGCACTGAAAATATCTGGGATGATACCTCTGAGACTGATTCCAATGAATATGAATGTGGTAGCTACTCAAATGCTACTAAAGATACCACTAAAACTACTAGTTCTATATCCCTTTTTCGAGAAGAACATAGCACATAAATTAGACTACTTGAATTTGGACAATAGAATATCTATGACACTAAGGAAAGTAAGCATCAACATTATGAACAAGTCTATACGGAGGATGATACCATTGAAGACCTCGACGAAATCCTGGACTTCTTTAACACCCGAACCAATCACAATGAAACCTCTATCCTGACACTTACCGCAGTAGAACTTGATCCACCAAACGATTCCTTGCCACTTGTCTTTCCTGACCTCATCGATTGGGACGAACCCGAAATACATGATATACCAATTTTCCCAAACAATGAATCTATTATTCACTACCTATGTACCGTTAACTCGAAAATAGGCTCTACCAGTGAACAAAGTAACGATGTCTGCAATCAGGAGGGTGCCACATCTCTCAATCACAAAAATAAACCAAATAAAGGATCTGATGCTGAAAACCAGTCAATGGCAGCTCTAGATCACAAAAAAGTGAAAATAAAGGACGCATCTGAGGGTGAAAACCTTTTTAAGGCACCTAAAGATGGGAGACTTGATACTCTTCCTGAACATTTTCATGAGCGGTCACCCATATTGATTGAGCCCACTCAATCAATCAACATTTGTACTATAGAAGAAGCCAAAAATATACACCTTGCAGAATCTCTGACAGAAGAAGAAAGGTCAGAATTTATCAAATTTTTTAAAGAAAAGCAAATCAACTTTTCTTGGGCATATGCAAATATGCCCGGGATTGATCCACAATTAATCATGCATCACTTGTCTATGGCTTCAAGAGCTAAACCGGTTAAGCAAAAACTATGAAAGATGAATCCACATGTGGCACTCATGGTCAAAGCTGAACTAAAGAAACTATTTGATGTCAGATTTATCCGACCCATCGACTATGCAAAATGGATTTCCAACATCATACCAATTTCAAAACTAGATGGTAGTATCAGAATATGCATAGATTTTAGAGATGTCAACAATGCCTGTCCAAAGCATGACTTTCCTTTACCAAGTATTGACATCATTGTAGACCTCACAGCAGGCCATCCAATGTTATCACTAATGGACAGTTTTTCAGGATATAACCAAATCAAGATCTCTCTAGAGGACCAAGATAAAACAGCATTCACCTGTCCTTGGGGAACATACTATTGGAATGTCATGCCTTTTGGCTTAAAGAATGCAGGAGCAAATTATCAACGAGCAATGACAACAATCTTTCATGATATGATGCATACCTTCATGGAAGACTATGTGGATGATTTACTAGCTAAATCCTTCACCAGAGCAGAACATCTAAGCATCTTAGAAAATATTTTTGAACGATTGGAAAAATTCCAAGTCAAGCTCAACCCTAAGAAGTGTGTCTTTAGGGTTACATCAGGCAAATTGTTGGGCTACATAGTCTCAGAAAAGGGAATTGAAGTGGATCCAACAAAGGTACAATCCATTATGGAGATGCCACCACCAAAGAACATTGGCCAACTCAAGTCACTACAAGGATGACTCTAATCAATCAGGCGATTCATTGCTCAACTAGTAGATAAAAGTCTCCCATTTAATCATCTGCTACATAAAAATGTACTATTTAGATGGGAAGCCAAGTGTGTCAAATCCTTCTATCAAATCAAGAAATATCTGATGAACCCACCAGTTCTGGTACCACCGATAGTAGGAAAGCCACTTATTCTCTCCATTTCGACAATAGATAAATCTTTGGGGGCACTGTTAGCACAAGAAGATCAACAAGGCAAGGAACAAGTAGTATACTACATCAGCAGGACATTGAACGACTATGAGCTAAATTACACCTTTATTTAGAAAGCCTGTTTAGTTGTGGTCTTCGCCTCTCAAAAATTCCACCACTACATGCTAGCTCACACAATTAAGCTAGTTGCAAAAATTGATCCTCTCAAATATTTACTCAGCAAAGAAGCTCTTACAGGCTGATTGGCTAAATGGGTCATGATTCTCAGTGAATTTGATATCCACTATACGGAGCAAAGAGCTATCAAGGGACAAGTAATAGAAGATCAACTAGCAGAAGTATCACTATCGGGAAAACAAACTATGGAGATTGAATTTCTAGATAGGGACATTCTTGCTATCTCTACTAAACAATGGATCCTACACACAACATGGTTCAGGTGCTGGCATTCTATTCATCACTTCTGAAGGACACACTATACCAAGATCATATAGGCTTATGTTCCCATGCACAAATAATGTGGCTGAATATGAGGCATAGGTTATAGGCATCAAAATGGCCTTAGAATGGAAAATCACAGAGTTAAAGGTCTACGGAGACTCACAATTAGTCGTCAATCAAATCAACAATGACTATTAGACAAAGGATGACAAGTTGCTACCCTATAAGCGAATCGTGGATGACTTCAAGCAATATTTTTTACACATCACCTTCGAGCAAATACCAAGATTGAACAACAAAGTAGCCGATGCAATGGCTACTATCTCTTCATTACTACAAATTCCAGAACAACAGAGTCGTTACGAGTTTCTGGTAGAGCAACTATTCTCCCCAGCCTATGACCACTCAGAATCCCATGTTATCTACGCCTTAACTGGTTTAGACTCCCCCTTATATAGAACGATATATGAGTATCTTAAGACCAATATCCTACCCATTGACTTGTCCTGAAACCAAAAATGTAACTTTATCCGATAAGCTGCCTGTTATACCCTTACTGCTGATGCTTTGTACTGTTGAGGTCTAGATGGTACTCTTCTTTGTTGCCTTGATTGCAATGAATCTGACTCCACTTTACACGAGCTTCATGAAGGTATATATGGCACATATTATAGTGGTACTACTCTTGCTAAAAAGCTTCTAAGGATGGGATACTACTGGCCTACAATGGAAAAATATTCTTATCACTTTGCAAAAAAGTGTCCTAAATGCCAGATCCATGGCAATCTTATACATGCACCAGCACAAGAACTACAACCATTCACAACATCCTGGCCCTTTTGTCAATGGGGACCAGAATTAGTCGGCAAAATTCATCCTTCATCTTCAAATGGACACAAGTTCATTATAACTGCAACATAGTACTTTACCAAGTGGATTGAAGCAGTCCCCATGACCACAGTGACTAGGAAACAAATTGCCTCTTTTATCCTTAATTATCTAATCTGCAGATATGGTATTCCTAGTTCCATCATCACCGATAATGGATGACCTTTCAAAAACCAAGATGTCTAAGAACTATGTGAAAAATTCAAAATCCAACATCATTTCTCTACACCATACTACCCACAGGGGAATGGTCAGGCAGAAGCATCCAACAAAACGATATTGAAATTTTTAAAGAAGACAATCAATGATGCAGGCAAAGATTGGCATGTGCAGCTTAATCCAACACTTTGGGCATATAGAACAAGCATTTACACACCTACAAGAGCTATGCCATACTCATTGGTATATGGATTAGAAGCAATTTTACCCCTGGAGGTAGAAATTCCCTCTCTCAGAGTCTCTCTGAAAGGCTTAATCCCAGATGAAGAGTATCGAGTTAACCAACTACAAGAACTTGAACTTCTAGATGAAAGACACCAACGTGACTATGCTCATCTCAAAGAATATCAACAACGTATGTGCAGAAGCTACAACCACAAAGTCATTCCCCTGATTTTTAAGGTTGGTGACCTAGTACTCAAGGAAAATCCTAGAAATCAACAAGATCGAGAAAAGAAAGGGAAATTTGAACCTAACTAGTTAGGTCCCTATGTCATCATATCAGTCTATGGATCAGGTGCTTATCAGCTAACAACTTTAGAAGGATATGTGCTCGATGAACCAACTAACATCATCCATCTGAAGAGATACTACACTTGAGTAGTCTAATGCACAGAAAAAGTCAAAAAATCAAAAAATCAAGAAAAAGAAAATAAAAAGGTACAATAAAAGCAACTGGTGAAAACTTGGTAACAGGTGCTATTGTGAAAGAACAACTCCTCTATCTATATCCATATCCTTATCTCCGCAGTAAAGCACTATCGGCCATCACCGGACATTTTATCACAAATATCCATTCAGGACATACTTAGCATAGTCACTATCCTGATTTATCCATCTAGCCTTTCACCACATCTTACCATGGCTTGGTAATCACTGTACATACCTACATCAAGAGGTACACTTAGCTAGGGGCAATAATCGTCAAATACTTGCAGCATGTTCAAACCATCAAGACTATTTGCAAAACTTAGAACATCATATCCAACAATCAAAGGCTCACACAAATCACAAAGCAAAACATTGATCGTTCAAACAAAGGATCACAAAAGAAATATGATGGATGATTTTCTGAAGTATCACATGTTGCATTTTGCATAAAGTTTTAACTATTTTTGCATTTTAACTTTTTGAATTATTGGATTCTCTAAATTTTCTCCACAATGCTTCATAGCTAGAGAACATTGGGAAACTCCAATATTTTTTTAGTCTTCTATTTGTGAGGCGATCATTTGTACTGTGTAGATACTTGTCTCAAGATGTGATTCAAAACACATCACTGAAGACAAGATTCCACTTTACGCATACAAATGGTTTAATCTTGTCTGTTTATACGCAATCCACACTCTGGTCATCCTGGTTCAATTATACCTTGACGCTTGTGCTATCTTGCAAAATCGAACATCATCTAAATTTTTCTCGGGTCATCATGGTTCAATTATACCATTATGCTTGTATAAATTTTCAACATATCCCAAGATCAATCAAGGCTCAATGATGATACATATATCAAAAGCAAATAACATGTGGCTATATCGGATGACAAATACAGAATGAGGATGCTCAAAAACAATTAGTTGCATATCATTTTACAATTAGTTGCATATCAAGATACATCTCACAGCATATCATATCATACATCTCATTTTCAAGAGACATCTCACAGCATATCATACATCTCATTTTCAAGATACATCTCATAACATCATGCATTCACATCACATACATCTATCTAAGCATTGCATCATCATAGAATAAGCACAAGCATATAAAAAGCATAAATCCATAACACATCACATGATCAAAGAAAATGGTGTCATATATATATCCCAACAAATGATCAATATACAATATCTGTCATGTCTATGCCTAGTACAACAAAAACAATGATCAAAAATACAATGGAGACAATGTCTCTCAGGTATGACTATCTCCTGAGGGAGACGGTCTCGTAGCAGATGTCCCAGCCCCTATATCTCTAGGTGGATCATGTCTCGAAGGCCCTGTCACGCCTCTGCTCTCTGACCACGAACCAGTCTCTCGAGATTGACTCAATCTTGATTGCGTGAAACTTTTAACTCAGCGCTCCCTAGGCACCGCATCCTCGTAATGTCTCCTGTAATACTTTGCCTCCTTGGCTCTCAAAGATAGTTCTCTCAAGGTGTCTCTCATCGGACCACCTGCTATCGCTCTCTGCAAACTCGCTGCGAGCTCCTCTGCTTGACCTCGCCGCTCTATCTCAGTATCATGCTCTGTGGTCAGCTGTGTAATCTGATGCTGCTATGCCAGCATCTATGGCTACAACTGCTGCACTAACAATTGTAGTGATCTAATATGTGCATCCTCCATATGTGTTGGAATCCACATCTGTAGGGGTACCTGTGAAGGGGTACCCCTATCCCTCTACCTATCCTCGGTGCTGGCAGGGGTAATACATCTGATCTCCTCCTCTAATTCGGTCTCCACACATCCTCATAGCCTCCCACTACTGCTATCACCTCCTCCACCTGCTCCGCCTCTCTGGCTCTGATCGCCAAACCCCCTCTCCCTCTATCTGAGACCACCCACCGAACAACTCTCTCTGCCTATATCACCCTCCCTCCATCGTCTCCATCCCTATCTCCTCTCCTCCTCAAATCCACTCTCCCTCTAACTACTCGCTGACCTCTCCCATCTCCTCTATCATCTCCTCCATCCCCTCCTCCTCCATCCCCCCCCTCATCTATCTCCTCATCATCATCGAATGCTGGAATCATCTCCACTGGATCAGATATCCTTGCTACTGCCTGTGCTGTGAAGAGTCCTACAAACTCATTTGTCATCCCTGCATCCATGATCTCAAGGGCATAATCCCAAATTTGGTTGGCTAACTAAAAGAACTCATCTACTATTGCCATGCTATCAATCGTAGGACCCCAATCTAGGATGTCCTATCTCCGTCGAGCATATAGGCATGCTCCCTGTGGTATGCCCTGCTGCTGCCCATACTGCTGCAGCACCTGACTATGCAAAAATCTCTCTATAACAAAGAGCATCTGCCCTATCAGATATTGGGACATGAAGACATGTGGCATCTCCATCCCATCCTTAGCCCAAACCTCACAACCTATATATGGTCGCCAGATGACCATATCAATGTCATCCAGCACTCTCCTCCAATGCTCTAATTTGCCTAGCTTGCACTAGACAACTATCCCCCTGTACCCATATGCATAAGCATATCCAACAGGCCTATCCCTATCTTCCAATGGCCTAGCCATGGGAATATGCTCCCATGCCCATACCTAGAGAAGTGTCACACTAGCTGATAGATTGTCTTATCTAAGGTACACTAACTCATGAAGATCCCTATATAGATGGGCGAGCATAGCTGATCCCCATGCAAAATGATGACCCTGCATCACCATGTCTTCCAACACTAACCCCCATCCAACGGAAAATCCCTTCGACCTACGGTCGGGACATAGAAAACCACCAATGAGACTTGCTAGAACTGATGGCAAGGGAGCGTAATCCAAATCCAAAAACTCTTGCCATGGGATCTCATACCCGCAAAGGGTATCATCCTGAAAAATCCGGTGCAATGCCTCAGTCCCACCCTCCTCTGTCTACTCATACGGTAGCAGTGCACCTACTACAGGAATCTGCAGAATCCGGTAGCAATCCCCAGGTGTCACAGTCATCTCACCTGTAGCTAAATGAAAGGTGTTTGTGTCGCTATGCCACCTCTCTGCCAACGCTGTCAACAAACCCCGATTTACAATAAATCGAGGCATCTCTAGCAAAGAGGTCAAACCACACCTGTCAATAATATCCCTGTCTCCCTATGTCAATCGTGGTATCAATGACCATGGTCTCAGAAATCACTCACACGACTGCACTACACCAAGATGCTTCTGTCAAACACAATGCAAGTCCAAATATCAGTTCCCTTATCAACATATGGATATCAAAATCAAAATCATCTCAAAAACTTGAAAACTTTGAACAAATCTAAATCAAGTTTCACATCATATCACTCCATCAAATCACATCAACTTGTAATACAACTCAAGTTTCATAAACATATCAACTTGTAACACAACTCAAGTTCCATATCAACTTGTAACACAACTCAAGTTCCATATCAGCTTGTAACACAACTCAAGATCCACAAATTCATATCAATCATATTCATATCCAGAAGTTGAAAACTTTGAACACATTTAAATCAAGTTCCATAAAATATCCAAAATCATATCAAAATCACTATCAACTTGCAAACATCGCAAAACAAATCAAGTTGTATCAGAACTCATATTGGACATATCAAAGACAACAGACACAAAAACTAGCAAAACAATTCACTTATCTCGGCAAACCTGACATTATCTACAAAATTTTCTCATTCACAAAATCCCACTTTATCAAACAAATTTTCCTATATGCGCTAACCTATCCTATCCAATCGCCAAACTGCATCTCATGCGCTATGCTATTTTGTCTATGCGCTACCTGACCAACCCTATGCACTAAGAAAACCCTATGCACTATCCTTTTCTTCGCAAGCACCCTCTAAAAAACCCTAGGCGCTAAGACCCTCTATGCGCTATTCTATCCCCTTCATGCGATACGCATTTAACCCCATGCACTAGGTTACACCTACACGCTATCTAACCCTACCCATGCAACCTCCTACAAGCCCTATACGCTAGTTTTACTCTACGCGCTACCTTTTTTACCCTCTACACTAGCCTATGCACCTGGTGCGCTAACCTATCCCGAAGCGCTACCCTAACCTAACTATGTGCTAGCCTAATAATTTCGGACGCTACCCTATTCACTAGACCCTACGCGTTATGAAATTTTTCGTATGCACTATGCTTTCGACGCGAAGCGCTAAAACATAAAATCCACGTGGAAAATTCGAAAAAAGTACCAAAAATGACAAAATCAAAAATCCAAAAAGGGTCAAAAGGTTGACTTACTGGTGGTCCATATGCGACGGGCCTCCGATACCTCCGTACGCACTCAAATCGATGAGTAGAATACAGAATCGACATGTTGACTCTTCTCCAAAAATCACTCTCTCCAAAGTCAACAAAGCACAAATGAGACAAAACAATGCACTTTTCCCCTTTTATAGGGTGAATTGAAATTAGGGTTTGGAGATGGGGCATCTAACTTGCTCGTGGTCTCCGTCTAACCCTAATAGACATTATTTATCGGGAGATGAATCAAC